>NW_006799994.1:1227077-1257069 GCF_000485575.1 Poecilia formosa
TTTTTTCAATTCTTCAGTCATTTGAAATTTGAAAGTCAAAGTACTTTCAAATGTTTCAGGAACTCCTGATGATTCATTTAGCTTCTTTAGAAATCTGGACTTTGGCGCTAACATTAGCGTTAGCTGCTACATGTTTAGCATTGAGATGCTATTTTAGGCTTGAATAGCTTCGCAGGTAGGCTAACTCCTTTTAGCACAACTTGAACATAACTACAGTATTTTTCAGCGTCCAATCAGACCGGTTTTTGAGGCAGAAATTAACCCCGTTGGGCCAAGAGAAACCGCTATAGCTGCTGTTAGCAGATGTAGCTTGTGCATCTAGCCTTGCCAGAAACGCACAAATACAAAGGTTCCACTTGGAACTTTTGTACAAAAAAAATATCTGATTAATTGTGTTTTAAAAAAATTCACGCATTAAGATCTTTACAATTAATTATTTTAGCATGTTAAATTCCCACTCTAAATAAATTAAATTTAATAGGTAAATATCAGTTATCAGAACGATATCAGTCCAGATTGTTTTCTGTCTTTAATTCTGCTTTGTGCTCGTTTTTCCCAGCTGGGTTTCCGGACCACCTCACCGACCAGAGCTCCGACAAAGATTCTGGAAGCGGCTCGCAGTCCGACCTGAGGAAGATCCCCTCACTTCCTGTTCCCTCTGATTTCCTGTCCAACTCTGGGGCATCCGGCGGGCCGATGCCCAAGCTGATGACTCCCGACGCCTTCATGACACCAAGCACTTCGGTACTGATTGTAACTCCAATCTTTTAGGGTGTCATTTGCAGAGTTGGGTAGTAACTAGCTACATCTACTTGAGTAACTTTTTGGAAAGATGTACTTAGGAGTATTTTCACTACATTGTACTTGTTACTTTTACTTGAGTAATTAAATGATGAAGTATTACTACTAAATTAGAATTTTTTTTTTACTCTTAAAATTTCTGGATTCTCTACTCTCTGAATGAAAAACATGTTTTAAACAAAAATTCACCAGTGCAGACACACGCCTGCAGTTTTTGTTAAAGTTTCATAAGTTCTGTTTTGAAGAAAAAAAAAAAGATTAGGAATTTTTTTTTGTCTGGTAATTATAGTATTTATACAAATTATTATAATTTGGTCTTTTAAAATAACATTTATACAAAGCTTTATGTTTTGGTGCGTCTACTGGTGTAATTTTTAAATATGAATTCATGTATGTTTTGGTTAGTTACTCAGTACTTGAATAGACTTTTCTCCAAGTACTTTTTTACTCTTACTCGAGTAATTTCTTGGACGGCTACTTTTTACTTTTACTTGAGTAAAAATATGTTGAATTAGTGATACTCTTGAGTACAATTTTTGGGTTCTCTACCCAGCTCTGGTTATTCATAATTTTTTGTAACTCTGCATCTTTTTGACAGCATAATATACATTTTGTGACTCTGTAGGTTCCTGCGTCTCCTGGCAGCAGCGCCAGCAGTCTGACTATTGTTACAGCCATCAGCAGCAACTCTGACTCGACAAATAGGTGAGCGTCTCTGTGAATATTATTGATATTTATCACAGAGAGCACTTCCTCCATATGATTTGTGGTGATTTGTTTCTCTGCAGAGCCATGGACGATGTCAGTCAGAGTCCCATCAGAGGAGAAAACAACGGCGGCAGCAGTTTGGGACTCTCTGTCACCACCAGCAGTCCGAGGGCTGCACCTGCAGTTCTGCTGCCCGGACTGGAGAATCTGCAGGTAAAACATAACGCCGAGTCCTGACTGCTTCTCAGATTTCACTTCCTAATAGAGGAAATTCCTGTTGTAAAAGTTTTAATAAAATGTTTGCATTTAAGATAAAAAACATCTTTGTAAATGTGTTTCAGTCAAAACTTTACTCAGTTCAGTTTCACTAAAGAATTGCTGTTACTGCATTTTAGGCAATAACATATGAATTCTCTCATTTAAAAATGAACTTTATTAATTGTTTAAATGCATCTTTTAATGTCTTTCTCATATTGTATGACAAAGCTTTAGTGGTTAAATTAAGAATCTGGACAATGTGGTAAAAAAAATTTAGCCTCTAGAATAATCCATTACTAAAATTGTTGTTACAGAAAAGTTCCATGTCCTCCACCTCTTTGATTGAAGCTTTTGGTAGTTCATCAATCTGCTTTTGCAAAGTAATCTAAAAGTAATATGATCTTGAGCTGCAAAACACAAAGGGCTGCAACTAACGATTATTTTAGTTATTGATTATTCTGACGATTAATGGGAAACAATTTTTTTTGCCAGGTTCTGCAGATTTTTTAAATTAACCAATAGCAGCATTCGTTTAGTGAACGCTTGATTATTTGTACCAAAATATGCATCTGCAGCTTAAAAGTACTTCTGATATCAACATGTGAAAAGCTCTGGTGATATTTTTTATTATTTGATTAGTGTTTGGATTGCAAAAGGTGCTTAACAGGATATTTATTTATTTATTTACAGAATGTCATTTATTTAGGAGATGATACATTTTCTTAGTTTTGACTGTACCGATCATCAGGACAAACAGCTGTCTCCTCTGTTTTCCTCCAGGCTCTGGGTTCCCCCAGCGGCCCTCTGGGCCTCGACTCGCCTCAGGTCCCAGATTCTCCTCTGCTGCTGCCGCTGGCCTCGCCGACCCGGGCCCGCTCCCCAGACGTCATCTCCTCCGCCTCCACCGTGATGTCGCAGGACATGCCGGAGATCGCGACGCAGACGCTGCAGCTGCAGCGCAGCCACGGCCTGGAAGCCCTGCAGCTTCCTGCGTTGCAGACGGACAGCATGGCCTCCGCTGCATGTGCTCTGCACCTCCTGACATCGCCGCGCGCCGCCACCAATAACGGGTACAAGCAACCAGGCAGCACTCATTGATTGATTGATTTCCTATTTTCTTTCACTCTTGCTCTTCCTTTTTTTTTATTTTGCTCTTTCTGTTTTTCTTTTTTTTTTTGTTCGTTCCTTCAGCTTGTTTGCTCTCCTTTTAACTCTTGCTCTTTCTTTCACTCTAGCTATTACTCTTTCTTTTGCTTTTCCTTTCTTTCTTTCACTCTTGTTCTTTTGCTTGTTTTTTTCTTTCATTCACTTTTTTCCCCTTGTTCTTTCTTCTGCTCCTTTTGTGTTTCTCTCGCTCTTTTTCTCATTCTTTTGCTTGGTCTTTCTTTCGCTCTTTTGAAACTCAAATATTTCAGCAGAACAAATCCAGGAAAAGCAAACATAACTAAAAACATAAAAATTCCAACAAAGATATTTTGTAAAACTCAAGTATTTGAAAACGAGGCAGGAAGAATCATCAACCTGTTTATCATTAATGTCTATCGTAATAAGTCAGAACCAACCTAGTTGTTTTCTTTCTCTTGTAGTTTGTTGCCCCTTGAACTCGGAGGTGCTGACGGCTCGTCGATGGCGGACGATTCGGAGTCCAGACTCGGTAACAAACCGTCTCTTCTGGAGAACACGTTGTCGCAGGAAAACACTGGGGTCAGTGGAGGGTCGTCGGATGGTAGCGTTAGCCACACGTCATGGCCGGCGGCTCCAGACATCACCAGGGAAACCAGGAACAGCCTCAGGGACAACGGGCTGGGAGAATGGTCAGTCTGTGTCATTCCCTTTGTTCAATCTGTATGAAAAACTAAAGACAGAAAATAGGATTTTTCTTTCCATCACTTTATGTCCCAGAGTCTGTGAATCCACTGGAGATAACCTAACAGGTTTTTTTTTTTTTTTGTCTGAATGCTGCTTCTCTATGTTTGGTTCTGGACCTTCATGTGGCTCTGAAGGTCCAGATCCAGGTTGCCTGATCTGTAGTTTCTTGCTGTAATAACTGACTCTAGATCGCTCCTCTTTAGGCCCAAAGATAGAAACTTCAAACTTTGTTTTGTACGTTAATTAATTGTTTCACCTGTCTTGCAGTTTGAGAGAGGAGTCAAGCGAGCGCCGTTTGAGCTCTCCCTACCACCGGCGCTCCTACCACCTCGTCCAGAACGACAGCCAGGATGTCGGCGCTGACCAGAGGTGACGCCAAGCTGTGCAGTTTCATTCACTACATGATTACAGAGACTTCCTCTGAAGCTGCAGTCGCTGTTGAATCTTTGACGTTTCTGTGTGCAGCGATCCTGATGACGAGATCGCCAGCCTGGCTTCGTCCTCTGGGAACTGCGGCTCTCGCTCCTCTCACAGGATGCCGGTGAAAGACTGGAAGAGCTCGCCACGAGGCTCACCGAAACTGAAGAGGAAACTCAAGAAAGATGACAAGTATGTTCGAAACTAAAAAAGCAAAATGTCTGCTTGATTATTTCTCTGTTTCTTGACTCTAAAACTGTGTATTCCTCTTTAAATGGTGCTAAAGTTGTAATGAAAATGGATGCAACAGTTAGGGAAATGTTGCTTACACATTTTGAGGGACGTTTTCTCTCATTTCCAGTGAATCTTCTCAGCCCAGGCACATGGATCCCGGTCAGGTACAGTTGGCTAGTAACTTGTTAAATTTAATTAATTACATCTACTTCAGTAAATTCTTTGACAAAATATACTTTTAGGACTATTTTTGCTATGTTGTACTTTTTACTTGAGTAATTTTATTATGAAGTATCTCTGCTCTTATTTGAGTAAAATTTCTGGGTTTTCTAGCCACGAAATGAAAAACAAAAATGTTTTAACCAGACACAGACGCACACCTGCTGTTTTTGTTGATAAGTCATTTAAAACTTGTGAAAATGATTTGGAAAGATTTTATGTTGTCTGATTTTGTTATTTTGTTGTTACTTATATGAATAATTGTCATTTTTGTCCTTAAAATACTAACATTTTCACTTAAATGTATATTTTGGTCCATCTGCAGCTGCTTCTCTCGACCTACTAGGGGTTAATTTCTGCCTGAAAAACCGATCTGATCTGATGCTAAAACAAAGTATTATTGTGTTCACGTTGTGCTAAAAGGAGTTAGCCTGTCAGAGATGCTATTCAAGCCTAGAAATGGCATCTCAATGCTACCCATGCAGCAGTAGCAAAGACGCTCACGCTAATGTTGGCGTCCACAAGTTTAGTGGATAGAATAACACTTTGCACCAAGCTGATGGCTGAATAACCTAAATGACAGATTAAGGTCATATGTCTAAATTTACCAGCAAAAAGGGTTTTTGAATTGAAAATTTGCTTATTTTGTTACGTTTTGAATAAAATGCAACAAAATAATTACAGACTTCTATTTGGTGTTCTGCAGTTTCACACAGAGACTCAAGATGAGCTCCTGATGCTGCTGCGCAGCCAGCAGAGGGAGCTAGCGGATCTGTGTTCTCTGGTGGAGACCATGCCGGGAACCATCATGGCGCAGGTGGAGCACGTTCTGATGAAGCACCAGGAGCAGGAACGTATCCTCCACGCGTTTCCTCCTCTAACATGAGGCGCTGCATTGTGTTTGCTGTGAGGTTTGTCTGTCTGTCGTTGAGCCTTGACCCTCTGTGGCCTCAGAGCGCAGACTGGACCGAGCTCTGGCCGAGAATCAGAGCCGCCAGCAGCAGCTTCACGAGCAGCTGAGCCAGCAGCTGAGCCACGCCCTCAGTACGGCGCTGACCAACAGGATGGACAAAGTCCTGAGAGAGGAACTAAAGAAAGCAGTTCCGCAAAGTAAGCTAATCGTTGTATCATAGCAACTGACCGCAATGCCACTTTATGGTTCTGAATCCAACATCAAAAACATTTTCCACACAAAGAACAGAACATTCAGTCCATTACAGTTTTATGTTTTCAGGCTTGATGTTTATTTCACTATTATTAGTAAGTGATCTCTGTGATTAGATTAGCTACCACTGCTATTAACTAAGCTAACAGCGGTGGTTGATTTAAACCCCTGCTCTGCTGATGATCTGTCTAAGTCGGTGTTTAGTTCGCCTTTTATTTTATTTTGTAACTGAACCAAAACACACCGAATTCCACATCACATTTACATGTTATGGATGTCAAAGTCAAGGTAGCATAACTGAGCTGCTTCCCTCTCCCTCGCTCATTAAAACTATCATGCATATATTCAAAATTAAGCAATAAAACCAATGCTAGTCCTTGTCAGCCAGCAGCTATTTGCCCTCCAGCTGGAAGCTGGTGGCGGGATCTTGCATGTGTCACGTCACCCTGCAAGGGATCCATAGTAGTAATGTGCTAACAATTAAAAAAAATAATACAGTAGTTTAATTATTACTCACCATGCCTAATTTGCAAGCTTGAAATGTAAATTTGCGTGCAGTTATGCAAGCCGTCCTGCTGCATTCCAACCATTTAAAATGTAAGCAATTGTCAGTTTTTTTTGTTTTTGTTCTTTTTGTAGCAAAAAGCAGGTAATGTAATCTCCAGTTAGCAACATCAACTAAGGGAACCTTACTCCACTACACATGCATACAAATAGTAGCAAACTTGTTCAGGAAACAACTGTCAGATAAGATAGATTTTATTTTCTAGTTTTTCAGTCTCCCGCTCCTTTCTGATGCCGACTGCGAAGGCGGCATAATGTAATATTTTAATAATTGTAACATTATCACTTTTTTCTCGTAATTAAAGGAAAAAAATCACAGTGTGCTCCTAACGTTTAAAGTCTGAATAAATAGAAGCTGTAAAAGTTCAAACAAGATGGCCGTTCTGGGCGTGCTGACATCACCATGAGCCATGGAAAGAACTGCAGTGGAGGAAAAAAAATCCAGCTTTTCCAAAATTTAAATCTTCAAAAGCCAAAAATTTGATTAATTAATCAAATCGATTTGTGGCTCAGCCCTACCTGAGTTCTTTAAAAAAAAAAAACTTGTTTACACGATTTGAAAATATTAACATGAAGATTAGTAATGTCTTGATCTCAATAAACTGGAATTGATTGTTTGCAAACCCTAAAATATAGCAGTATAGTTGGTATTTTTGCTATTTTTATGGCATCAATAAATTCCAGGAAAGTCACAAAGTTGCAGTTTGCTTTGCCCAAGTGGTGCATTAAAGCAGCTTCTGCTTTTATAAGAAGCAGTATTTGTATTTGTGAGATGAAAATTAGTGAATTTTTAAAGACGACAAAAAACATAAAATATTGTGATAAACTTTAAATCTGTTTAACCCAGCCCTGGGTAAAATGCAGCAGTTTTTTGTTTTACTGTTTTCCAGGCGATCTGTGAAATATTTTCTGGTTTTCTGGCCTTTTAAGACGTTAAGGAAGCTGTAACTTCACGGCTTGTTTTGAACACTTTGTAGTTTTATTCCAGTCATTGTTTTTTGTCATAATTTTACACCATGAATCTGGGTTTTTGAAATGTTTTCTGACCAGAAGAGCGAGATCCAGTTTTCCCTCCAGAACCCGATGGCAGCGCATGGCTGCATTAATCTTACAGCAGATAATGAACTGCATCCAGGAAGCATTTAAAATAAATTCATATGGTCACTGATGAGCTGCTTTTTTGTTTTGTCACTTTGAAATGCTCCGAGTCAAAGTGCAGAGCAGGCTGTGCATCAATAAATGATGCTGTTATTTAATGCTTGAGATAATTCTGAGCGTAAGTAAAATTAAATATAGCAAAGAGCGCTGAGGTGTGTTGATGTCGGACTAAAACGCTGCCGTCTCTGGAGAAACGTTTCCCCGCCTCGCACTCAGAGTAGAAAAGTCTTTTCTTGCTCGTCTAATTATAGACACGCTCCTGCTAATCTTTCCCCCTACTTTCACTTTATTTGATATTTTCCAGCTATTTCTAAGAGTCTGGAGCCGGTGACGGGGCAGCTGAACAACTCGATCGCCGCTAAGATGGCCGCCGTGGAGGTCACAATTAAGGACATCGTCATCAAAGTGGTTAAATCCAAGGTAGACCAACCAGTTTCATCACCTCTTATTGTTTAGTTCAGGGGTGGCCAAAGTGTGGCTCGCAGGCCAGTTGTGGCCCTCAACTGCACTTCAAAAATGATACACATTTGCAGATTGAGAGTTTTAATTTGCAGTCAGGGTAAAATTATTACCAACATAATTCTCTTACAAAGTTTCCATGTTTTTATAACCAAGTTTTAAGAAAAGGTAAAACCATGTGATCCAGAGAGTTTTCCTCAAAAGCTTGACTTCTGAAACTCAGAAAAATTCAGTTTTTTTCTAGAAAATTTCTGAGATTAATCACTAAATTTATTAAGTTTTTGGTAGAAATTTACTCCACCTTTTATCTTATTTTTTTTTTTTTTTACGATGCCCCTAATACATTGTCATAAAATCTACAATAAGTAACATTTTTGGCCCATGTGGCACAAAATTTGGACAGCACCGGGTTAGTTCTAACTTGTCGTGTGTTTGGATCAGAACACTACGGACGCCATGGGCCGGGCCGCGGCGGAGGCCATGCAGGGCCCCATCCAGGCCGCCTACAAAGACGTCTTCCAGAGCACAGTGCTGCCCGTGTTTGAAAGAGGCTGCCAGTCCATGTTCCAGCAGATCAACGACAGCTTCAAGCAGGGCACGCAGGACTGTAAGGCCGCACAAATTAACACTGTGGACTGCTCACAATCTGTAACTTTCACCTTGAAAGGCATCACCTCTACATCCATGATTTCACTCAGTGTCTTAAAGGGGCAGTGTCATGTAAAATCAACTTTTTTTTTTAAGCTTTACATCATTTTATGTTTTAAAAACAATGGCAACAATTCAGCTGTGAAAAACATCTAGTTGGACATTCAAGTCACAGCTCTTCCCCTGCTCCTTAAGACTAGCCAGCAGCAATTAGCAAATACTTTGAGGAACTGCCGTCATTATAGGAGCTACTGCTCAGTTTAGCGCTGGTAAATACGTTGATAAAGGGTTAATAAAGGAGCCAGAAGAGTTTCAGAAAGGGCAGGAGTTTTAAAGAGACAGATCCCCAATTTCAAGGTGTTCAGTCTCTTTTAACTCATGTTTGATATGTGCAGCATTTTTGTGACAACTGAATTTAACATAGTTAATTGATTGTGCTATAAAATGGCTGGAAACACGTGACACTGCCTCTTTAAGCGTAGTTGACTCACATTTATTGAAGTCAATAAATATTAGATGAAAAACCTCAAAACGAAAAGCACAAAAGCAGCTACGACTATTTTAATCAACACAAAATAAACACACTGTATACAATTACCAACTTCCTAAACAGATTTCTGTACTTTTAAAACAGATATTTTTCAAAAATCTATTAGTATATAATAATATATAGTAACCCAGTATTTTTGACCAAATATATCAACACATTTTTATCCAACTTTATATTGTCAAAGCGTCCCTAGCCAATATTTATGATCATTTTAAATATTTTATTTTAATATTTTTTCATATAAATTATTTCTAAAACAACTTAAGTATTCAAACCGTGCGCGCGCGTGTTTTTGTCCCCATTTTAGCTAGACCTTAGACAACCAAGTGCAATTTTTAGGCTGTTTTATTTTATTTTTAAATCTGACCTGTTTGATTATAATTCGCCCAACTCATTTTTTGCCAAAGGCAGAAATTTTTATTTATTTATTTTTTCCAAAATCTCTTTTTATTTTAATAAGGTGACAATTAAAAAACTGTTCAACAGTGCAATCAAAGTCGACCATGTATGGATTTTGTTTGCTGTGCTGGTGCTCCAGTCATTGAAGGTCATTGAAATATTTTCCAGGTCTGAATGAGTATAGAGTGAGAAAATGGGGGGAAATATTTCTATTTTCTTTAACACATCCATTTTTTCTCTTTGAAATATCTGCCATAAATTCACAGTCAAGTTTATTTTTTGTTATTTATAGTCATAAAATGTGGCCGATAAAGCTCTGGCAAGAAAAGAAGAAGCTTTTCCACCCCATTGTTATCCTCAGTGTTGAGTTCAGGCTCTGTATTGAAGTTCTTTGTGTTTTTCCGTCTGGTTGGTGTCAGGGGTCAGCTTGTCTGAGCACACAGACAGCAGATCTTCTCTATAGGTTCGCCTAGATTGGAGCCTTGAGACTCAAACTGTCTGAATGTGCAGAGAAGCGTCCCACGTGTCTGCAGAGTCAAACACTTCCTCCGTTTTACAGTAAAGTTACGCGTTGGAGAAGACTGGATTTTCTTTCCCTTATTTTTATTATCCTTTTTTTTTTTTTTGATGTCCTGCAGCTTTAAATTCAGGCTAGAAAGGAGGAAGACAAGGTGACACGAGATCCTGCGATGGAGTAATGTCTGTTATGAGCAGTCTCTGAAGTTTAATCCACACAGATGGAGAGCGCACACCTCTTCCCATTTAAATGTAGTCAGTGTGGAGTGATTAAATATTGACTGAAGCCGCAGCATTAGCATCAGAACTGCTGCATTACTTCAGGCCTGACGCAGCTAACGCTTACTGCATCATATGATTGCAATTATTTCACATAAAAAAGGTCATTTGACGGATAGCAGGACACAAAAGCTATAAACAGGCTGTGCAGAGCGAGAGTTCACCTATTGAAATTAACAACTAAAGACTGGTGTACCTACATTTAACAAAATAAAGTGATCAATATTTCTTTTCCAAAAGTAAAACAAAAATGAGAAATTTTTATGCTTTGTTTCACATCTAAACCCAGTTCATGAACACTGGGCCCAGTTTTAAACCCAGTAAAAAATGATCTTTATTTATTTTTGTTTTTCTTATTTCTGTATTTTAAAAAAAATGTTTTTTTTATTGTTATTCATGTATGTATTTAAGTAAAATTATCTTTCGTATTTAATTATTGATTATTATATATTTTTTTGTTTTTATACGTTATTTGTTTTTATTTTGTAAGTAAATGGACATAAGGCCAAAATAAGCTATGGAAAAGTGTCAGAGTTGACACCTATTAACACAGATTAAATAACACAGGAAAGACAAGAGAAAGTTAGATTCTGAAATACTCGCGAGGAGAACAGACAGAGATGTGCTTTCAGTTACAATCTCCTGCTGCTCTGAAGCACATTTGCCTGCTTCTCTCTTTTTATTGTCTTTAGGATCCCTGATCACAGAGAGCGCTGTAACTCTAAAGGGAGGGGGAAACACTTCACACAGTTACAGCACCAATGATTATCACTAACTAACAATACAATCAATCTCGCACTAGCTTATCTAGTTCTTGACCCAGGATCAAACAGGACAAGTTGTGAATCTTCACGGCGATGGTTTTATAGCTATCTAACAGCTCAAAGCAGGGCGTTCTGTGAAGAGCTGCTGTCTCTGCTCTTCTTCAGAGGCCCTCTGAGAAAGGAAATCAGAATGATTAACTATACAGAAACATTTCTTAAAAGATATGAATAAAACAAATAAGAGTACATAAAGTAAGAACATAATAAAAGTATAGCAAATAGTTGATAATACTACAAAATACCTAACAAAAAGCCTTGCTGCTGTTTTTTGTATTTAAGAAAGTGTGTTGTGTCTCTTGGTAATTAAAAAATGATTCATAAAATTAATATTAAAAAATGATTAATGGTTTGTGGGGTAAAAAATGCAAATTGTGTAGTGATAAACCAAAACTAATGGTCCCCATCTGGATGTAAATTAATGCAGGAATGCAGAATTTCAGAGTTTTATCTTTCAGATAATGAAATAAGATATAAAATGTGGAAAGTCTGACATATTTTTCACACTTATTTATCACAGCTCATTTTAGGATTTAGGGTAAAATATTACTTACTTTTTAAAAAGTTTTCTTGTGTAGTTTATTAACTTCAAACACCTCCGCAACTAAAAATGTTTCTAATAAATCTAATTTATCAAATCTTTGAAGCATCTATTAGCTTAAGCTAAACTTAAAACGTTAAAGTTTGAGTCCTGTCACTAAGCATTACCATGACAACCTGCTCTGAGCAGAGAGGAGTGTGTTTTTCTGTTACTAAGTTGTGTTTTCCCTGCAGACATCCAGCAGCTGGAGGCCCACCTGAAGAGTCGGAAGCAGAGAGAGCAGGAGGCGCGGGACCCCGTGATTGGCCAGCTGCAGCAGGCGATCGACGGCTTCCAGAGCTGCACCGATCAGCTGGCCAGCAGCGTCTCTGCCGCCGTACGAGCCGAGGTCCAGCACCAGATGCAGGTGGTGGTGGGGAAGTATGTACCTGTGCTGCAACCGAGACGCGCCGCCTTTAAAAACACTCCTAGGGTTTTCTGAAGTATGCTTGGAACAACATAACCAAATCTAATTTAGTTTTTCTCAGCAATTACAAACTTTGTTTCAATAGTTTTGGTACCAAAATAAAGCAAACATTAGAAGTGTAAGCGTCACAGAAAATGAAGATGGAACATAAGTAATTTGGATTTTTTTTGTCCCTCACCAGAATTGTCTTTGCCTCATACATTATATAAACCTTTTAGATGGAGCTGCATTAATTGCTGTTTTCTAGCTGATCACCGATTCCAATTTTGGCCAATATTTTTTTTTTTGGTAAATGAAGTTAATTTATAGAAGTTTCAATAAAAAAATTTAAAAAACATACCTACATTGACAATTTATTGTCCAGCAATATTTATGTATGCTAGGTGTAATGTGTGGTAACGGACTGCATTAAATAATAAAACTGAGTAAAAATAATATATCTCAATCGTGGGACTAATGTAAGAACATAAATTTGATATGGTCTCTTGTTTGCCAATTCATTTCCCAGCCTCAGTAGTTTATAGATGAGCTAGCTACTGCGCTAACAGCTCCGCATTCAGGCAGTAACTCTGTCTCCTCCAGTCTGCAGGAGTCCATCCTGAGCCACTTGCAGCGCATCGTGAAAGGCGAGGTGAGCCTGGCGATGAGGGAGCAGCAGGCCGTCGTCACCTCCAGCATCATGCAGGCCATGCGCTCCGCCGCCGGGACGCCCGTCCCCACCGCACATCTGGACTACCAGTCGCAGCAGGCTAACATCCTGCAGCTGCTCCAGCAGGGCCAGCTCAACCAGGCCTTCCAGCAGGTACCGACTCGACCCAGACACCACAGGTCACACTAGACATCTTTGTTGTCCGTGATTTTGACTGACGGCGTCAAAAATATTCCATCATATTCTATTATCATCTGTCAGTTTTTAAATGTTATTGACATAGACTGTTTTGATGCCTTTAATTTTTATGCGGTTTAATATTCAACACATTAAACAGACAATCCAGATCCCATCATACATTAATCAGGCAGATGAACATATCTGACTTTTTCACCGCATTGATAACAAAATCACTGATAGGACAATGAAGTGAATCAATTCCACTTAAGTTATGAAGAGAAGGAATATTCTGTCAACACAAACCCTGCCAGTCGCTCTGATGGGCTAAACCGCCGGTGTCCAAACGTTTTGCACCACAGAGCTTTTTCTCTCCATTGAAAAAATGCAAAAATACTATTATTGTGAATTCTCACTCCTTTACCTGCACAACAATAAATTCAACCAGTTAAATTTTTTACAGAAACCAACATGAGTCTGAAATATGCCTTAATATTTACATTTATTTAACTTTTTGAGCCAATTATTTTCTATTTTGTCTATTTTTGGTTCATAGCCAGTGGCAGAAACCAGAATTTTCTTTTAAAATCTTTGTAGTTTGTAGGACAAGTGTATTTCAGAGTAAAAGTTTCTGGATGTTTTGTGGCTGTGATCTGCTAATGAAAAAAAATTATTTGTTTTGGACATTTTCCTTTTACGATATAAACTCTAAATGGAAATCTCACCCTAAAATATTTTGTCAGTTTTATCTGCCAAATTTGAATCTATTTTCAAGTGCAGTCAGCGGCCATACAAACTCATTCCAGGGGCCACAAATGGCCCTCGGGCCACACTTTGGACACCACTGGGCTAAACCGTTTATTTACAGACTAAGCAGGGATTCATTTACTGCAAAAACACAAACTATACCTAAATTTTGATCTAGGTTTTACTGCAAATATCTTATTAAAATGAGACAAAAGTAAGTTATAAGTAACTTTTTAGCAAGATATGAGAGGTTGATTTAAGTCTTGTAACAAGACATTTTTCCCATGATATACATGAAATAATCTTACAAACGTTTTCATCAATATTAGGAATTATTGACTTAAAACAAACTAATATATGTTGCTGAAAAGTTAGTTAAGTTAGTTTTGTCTTATTTTATGTTTACTAAGATATTTGCACTAGAAACTGGATCAAAAATACTTGGTGAGATTTTCTGTTTTTGCTGTTTTATGTGTCGTCTCTTCCCTCTGTGCTTTGTTTCTGGAAATGCTTTTAACTGTGAACAAGCTCAGCATTTTTATTTTTGTTTTATTGTTTGTTTGGTTTTTTCCTCCTACAGCTCTTCTGGAAGTTGTTTACAGCTCATCTGGATTTAAAGTTCCTGATTTTTCCTGTCATGTCTCTCAGCCTGCTGCGGCGGGGAAAAATCCTCTCTATGAATGTTTAAAATCTCAACTCGTTCATCTCTAATAGGGGTTAAAAATGGTTGTGTTCCTTTCAGCCAGGAGCTGCAACTAATGATTACATTCATAATCAATTATCTGGATGATTAATTTTCTAGAAAAATGAATCATTTTCCATACACTGTTAGAAATGCATTAAAAGATGCAAGGCAACAAATAACTCAAAGCCTTTTTTAAGAAAATAAACATGTAAGTATCTAAAACGCAATAATATAGCATTCCTTTAGTGAACACTTGATCATTTGTAGATTAATTGATTAATTTTTGGATAAACTGATAGATAGCAAAATGTGCTTGATGTGAGATTTTCTTTTGTTTTATTTGAACCAGGTGAAGCTAGGAAATGCCACTTGAGTTCTGGGTAGGACAGATTTATAAGAAGGATTTTTATCGTTTTTGTATATTTTGATATGATATATCAGGGTGTTGATTTCACTTTCATTTTGTGCCACAACAAGATCACAAATGTCCTCAAAAGGCCGACTGGAAGAAAATATTGATAAAACTACCTATTAACTATTAAAAAGCTGTCTCTGCTACTTAAAGTTAAATAATATGGAAGATCTTTTCACATTGATGCAATACAGATAAAACAGCTTTGATTTAATTGATAAAATAACATTTAAAAACATAAATGTTACCGTGGCAGATGCAGCTGCTTCTACTCTTACTTGAGTAATTTCTTGGATGGCTACTTCTTACTTGACTAAAAATATGCTGAAGTAGCGATACTCTAACTTAATGACAATCTTTGGGTGCAAACTTCAACTGGTTCACGGCATCTTTCTCAAACAGTTTTTTTTTCCTTGCACTGGAACCAGTTTGATAAGGAGAAGAAAAAGTCTTTTTCCCACTTTCTGTGACATGTTGAGTAATCAAGGCTTTGCTGCTGAGATGATAACATCAGTGGTTGAGCTTATCCAGATCCTTCCTCTTTGCCGTTCAGACACGCCAAAACGCTTGTGTGTAAATATTTGCTCTGCTTCTTGTTAATGCTGGTAAATCCTCCCAGCAGCCAGTTCTGCAAACCTGACGTCGTCATCCAACCAGATCTGTGTCGTCAGATGGGATGAATATCTGCGTAGGGAAGCAGAATGACGTTGCCCCTGTGTTGTACTGCAGGCTCTGTCTGCGACGGACCTGAACCTGGTTCTGTACGTGTGTGAGACCATCGACTCCCAGCAGGTGTTCGGCCAGACGCCATGCCCCCTGAGCCAGCCGGTGCTGCTGTCGCTGATCCAGCAGCTGTCCTCCAACCTCGCCACGCGCTCCCAGCTCAAGATCAGGTGAGGAAACACAACCGAGGAAGCTGAAGTTGCTTCTTTTCATTTTGGTCTAAGGGGCTCTGTATTCCTTATGCTGGTCACTAGATGACTAAAAAGGAAACTTTCAAAGAAAAATAGATTGTTTTTTGTTTAAGTTACTCATTTTCAAGTTTAGATTAAAGTGGCAGAATTAAATAAAATGTACTTTTTTGAGCTTTACATCAAGTTATAATATTTCCTGGAGAGTTGCTTTGATTTTTTCATGCATTTCGGGAATCCTTTAATCTCCATGGCAACCATTCACCTGGTCGGACATAGCTCTGCCTTTGAGGCACAGCTCTTTCAGACTAGCCAGCAGCAATTAGCCAACACCTGTTGGATCTGCTGAGCTCATTACAGGAGCTACCTCTCAGTGAAAAAGAACACCCAGCTGGTTTTTCCTTTATTTAACCAGATAAACCCAGTTGAGATCTAGATCTCATTTTCAAGAGGGACCTGGACAGAAGTCTGCAATACACAGCAACCTGGTTTTTGGCAATAAATTGTTATTTTGGAGTCTGGGAAATGACCCGGCTCAAAACCCTCCACAATGTAACATCACAAATCGGCAGGCACCACCTGTTACCTAGCAACCCCAACAGAGTTCTGCCCGTTACTTAGCAACCCAAACTGAGTTCCAGCATGTTTAGTCAGCCGGTTTTACCGCTGTATGCACCGTACAATGGCTGCTGGAAAAGACAAGACTTTTGTTTTTGACTTACCATCCAGAATTCACTTTCTGCATTCTTGTTGTTTGTGCAGGAAGCTCCACCTCTGCTTTTCAAATATGTATAGCTGTATAATTGTACATCTTTTTGCAACTTTATTACAAATTTATTCTAGTATTATGACTTTATTGCCATTCTGATTTTATTCTTGTACTTTTATGACCTTATTCTTGTCTGAGTTTATTCTCAAAATATTATGACTTTGTTTTCATCATTTTATTTTTTCTTAGTGTGGCCTCAGTACTCTCTGGTTTAAAATGTTTTTCTTTTTATTCTTAAATATTTCATCTTCATGTTTTAATTTCTCTTCTAATCCTCCTGCTGGTCTCTAATTTGAACTGCTGCAATCTGAAGCAGCTCAACCTGCAGAAACGTCTTAATTATAACTTCTAAAAACTCGTCCCGCCCCTTACTCTCCCACTCAGTGATAAAACGCCCCTCAGCCTTCGGACTAAATTATTTCCTCACATTTGATCTCCACAGTTGGGCCATTACGCGGCGCCCCCTGTGGGCGGAGCGGCGGTAAAGTGCTGACCCCATCACGCCGCTCCGTCTGCTGCACGGCTGTCCGGGGAGCTCGCTCCGGGTTTTAGCTGCTCTCTGCTGCTTCGCTCCGTCCTTGTTCTCCTCTGCTTTATTGTGTCCTACAAAAGAACAAAAAAAGAGCTTCCTGCACCCACACTTTTCAAGGCAGCTGCGTGCGGCTTCTTTTTATTAACTTTGGCTTATTTTTTGAAGCTTTTTCTTGAGCCGCAGAGACAGAAATCATGGAACCAGGCGATTGGAGTGTGACTGTAAATCACAGCCTGTGCGGATGAAGGCGTCTCCTGATTGGAAGCAGCTCATAAATGGCGCCGTTTTCCTCAGAAACAATGATCTCAGTGGGGTCGTTATGCGCCGGACGATGCGGAGCGGCAGTTTAAGCTGCTGCTGTGTGTTTTTAAAGGTGCGGCGCAAACGGAGCAGATGAGTTATTAACAGCTCAGAGTCTGCGCCGCCGCGGCGTTACAGGCCCATTTCACAGCGCGTCGATTTAATGGGTCTGCAGTGGAAACCTGACACCGTCCCACCAGATGTCCGACCCGAAACAATTAATTAAGGAGTTAAATGTTGAGCAGCGGAGGATGAGAAGACAGGAGGGACTGGGATAAACATAAAGTTATATGACTGACTCAGAACCGGCTTCATTCAACAAGGAATAAAACAAATATTTTATGTAAACCTAAATATTCTGGACACCCATTTGTAGTATGAAAGAAAAAATAAAACACCAACTGAGAGTAAGTTGGTAGGGGGGGATTGTCATCAAGCCGAAATAAATATCAAAAACTCATCATTTCGAGTTTTAAAGTCACAATTATGAGACCTGTAGCATAATTATCTCCTAAATAGGACTTGAGAAGTCAAAATGATGACCTTCAAACTTGTAATTAGGATTCATTCTTGAAATAATGACTTTGAAAGTTGAGGTTATGACTAGAGGTCATTATGTAAATTATGGTTTTGAATGTTGAAATTACTTTTATTCTCAAAATTGACTTTAAAAGTTTAAATTGTGACTTTTATTCTCAAAATTATGGTTTTAAAAGTCAAAATTCTGACTTTAAAAGTTTAAATTCTGACATATTCTCACAATTTGGACTTTAAAAACCAAAATTATGGTTTTGGAAGTTGAAACTATGGTTTTAAAAGTTTAAATTATGACTTTGAAAGTTTAAATGTTGGTTTTTATCCTTTGATCCTCCCTCTCCCAGCTACCTGGAGGACGCAGTGATGAATCTGGACCACAGCGAGCCGCTGACCAGGGACCACATGTCGTCGGTTCTGGCCCAGGTCCGATCCAAACTGCTGGCCTTCCTGCAGCAGGACCCGCACAGCCCGCTCAGCAAGCGGGCGCGCGGCCTGCTCCTGATGCTGCATGGAGTCGTCAACCACTAGGCCTGCAGGCGACCTCCAAACGAATGTTTTAGTGCTGAAGCTTCAGGGAACGTCCGCCTCCTGATCTTTACGCTAAAAAAAACAGAAAACAAAAACAGAGAAGATTTTCAGTTCCTCCCTCCGCTGGACGCCGATAATCAGGACAGGTTTGACATTCCGGTCGCCTTCAGCCGAGCGCGGAGACGTCTGGCCTGGAAATGTCGCCTTAAGAGCAAAAAGCTGACCTTTTTTTGTTGTTTCTGCGACGGGGAATTCAGCGATTCCTGCAGCCCATCAGGGCGACCACAGGCACGCCGGGTCCCGGAGGCATCCTGTGTTTCCTTTCCGTTATTTCCTAATTGGCTGGAGGTGACATTCATGCCCCCAACTCGAGAACCCGCTCATGTTCATGGAGATGATTCCTTTTTCTTTTTTCAGGATTTAATAAGGTTATTCGTTTAAAATCAGGAGCAGCCCAGGAATCCATCGCCGTCCACCATTTGTTTTTTATATAAAGAGCATTTAGTATTTGTAAGCCATGTATACTTGCTTTAAATCTCAGAGTAGCTTAATAATAATAATAATAAAAACGTAAACAGGATTATTACTGATAAATCACCAGGATGTTTGTGAACTGAATGTGCAGTTACTCCTCTTAGGCTCTAGGGGGCAGCACTCACTTGGACCCTTCGTTTTCTACAGAAAAGAAATCCCGTTTCTTTTTTTGTTTGTTTTGCAGAATAAACTGAGATTTCTGTTAAATATCGGAGCTGTTTTACTCACAGGGTAGATTTGGATTGTAAAATAAAACAAAATCATCTGGGGTGTTTCGGATCCGTCGGACCAGTCTGGAAAGTGCCTTACCGTGTTTCATCCGTTCCTGACGGCGGCTAAGGTCGAACCGCAGAGGAGAACCTGGACCTTCTGTTGACAAACATTTTGGTTGAGAACGAGAGAAGCGGCGGTTCTGTTTTTCTGTTTTCGAGTACTAGCGATCTGCAAAGTTTTTCTTCCTCTTTCTCTCCGTTGTGTTCGTTTCCTCCGGTTTGGATGGCTCTGTTTATAGTTTGTTTTACCCTCAAACGTTTTGGAATAAAAGAGAAAAAAAAAAGTTCCTTGTTTTTTGTGTGTTTTTGTTTTGTTTTCTTAAACCTGCAAGATTTTGGTTTCATTTGGATTTTTTTTTCTTCAGTTTTTAAACTTTTCTATGAGATGCTGATTGTGGAGCTGCACTGTAAAAAAAAGTGAACAGCAGTAATTTGGAAAAGAAAAGAAAAGAGAAAAGGCTAACAAAATATTTTGTTAGCAAAAACTAACAAAGTTAACAAGTTAACTAATTGCTTAGTTAACTTAAGTACTTACTAGACTAAATATTTTGTTTGATAAATATTTAGCTTAAATATTTTTAGCTAAAAATGTTTAACTTTAGCTAAATACTTAATTGCCTCATAACTAATTATTTAGCTAAATAGTTATTCATTAAACTAAATATTTAGTGTCAAACTAAATAGTATGTGAAATATTTGGTTTTGAAGATAAAAGTTTATCTTAAACATTTAGTTTTTAGCTAAAAACAATAGTTTAGTTTCAACGTTTCACACTCGGAAATATTCCTGTTTCCAAAAAATGTTTGAAATATCAAATTTTCTGAGTTTTGCTCACAAAATTGGGCGTTTCAAACTCAGAAATTTCCACAGAAATTATTTCTTGGATTAATTGTATCCAGTTATAAAATTTAATTAATTTAATTAAATTTAATCTAGAGAATCCGGAAATTTTTAGGGAAATTTAAAAAATCATTTCCAAAATATTTGTGAAATATTCTCTTCCTATCAAATTTTAACTTTCCAAACTGAGAAATTGTCTTTTTTTCTAGAAAATTTGAGATTTGTCTCAAAATTTGAGTTTTCTGTAGCAAATTTACAACTTTAAAACCTGAAATTCCGTTTTCTTTCTCAAACATTTCTGAGATTAATTCCCAAATTTAATTTATTTTCTAACATTTTCAACCGTTTGTTCACTGTAAAATTTCTGAATTTTTTTTTCTAGCCAATTTTCAACTTTTTCCTGTTTTTTTTTTCTCCATAAAATTTATGGGGTTTTGGCTCAAATTTACTCCTTTTTTGTATCTACTAATACTCCATTGTATCGCTGACTGAGAGATATGGAGAGGAAAGGAGAGAGCGAAGAACAACCAGCAGGAAACCAGGAGAACGTGAGTCAGTTTGTTAATGCAGAGCATCTGAGCTCATCAGGGACTCTCCTGTAGACCTTCCTCCTCCTCCTCCTTTCAGCGGATGAGCAGCAGCGGATGCTCTCAGAGCGGAGAAAGCGCTGCAGCTGCAGGAGAGCAGTAGGAGAAGTCAGTGTAACCAGCCGTCGTTCCTCCTCTTCCTCCTCCTCTTCCTCCTGAAGAACAGACTCACTCTGGAGTTCAGGATCGAAGCTGAAACTTGAGTCCGGAGGACGAACTTTCGGTTCGGCATGGCGTCTCTGCTGAACTTCGCCTGCCTCATCTTCTTGCCTGTTGCTCTGCTTCTCAGTAAGTACCAAACCGGTTCCGGTTCGGTTCCGCAGCGGGGCTGATCTGATCTAGGAGCTCCATCACTGCGCAGCGATCCGCGTTAAAAAGCTGCAGGTGCTTCATGGTTGTTGGTGCAGCAGCTGGAAGAGGAGGAGGATGAAGCTTCGTTTATAAATCTGCAACCCTAAATGACAAATTAATAATTTTACTCGCGTTTTAAAAGTTTATTGAAGTCGTAAATGTTCCATTTAATTTATAAGAAGCTATAAATAATTAATATAAAAAACAAAGCTAAGTTTAGAGTGTTCTTTTTTTTTTCCTGCTCACAATGTTCCTCACGCTGCGCAGATATACGGAATAGCGAAAATGTCAAAATTTCATTGTTGAGGGAATCAATTACATCAGAATTAAAATATATAGAATATATTTATCAGTTATTTTTGCTGTATATTTTTGCTGCTGTTCTTGAAGATCTTAAAATAATGTCAGCTGTAAATATGGCTTGTTAATTACTCTGATGCCTAATTGTATAACCCACAGGTCTTTTAGTCTCTCTTACTCACTTGGATGACAGATAAGATTAGAAAACAATACTGACATATGCATTTAAAAATATGCCTTGCATTTAAGGATAAATAATTATAAAATCTGATTTTTTACGAACATGCAACCTAAAATGGCAAATTAATCACTTTTCCCACGTTTTAAAAGTTAATTTAAGTTATAAACATTCTATTTCAAGAGGCTATAACCCAAGTTTAGAACATTTCTTTTTTTCTCCTGTTCTTAATGTTCCTCATACTGTGCATATATATGGAAAGCTGAAAATGCCAAAAATTCATTAAGTAAATCAATTACTACAGTCTTTACATCTGAATTAAAACAAATAAGGAGAACATATTCATTAAATAATGGGAAGTTAATTACATTCACTAAGTATTTTGTTCTTGTTTGAAGAACATAAAAAAATGTCAGTTGCCAACATGGCTTGTTAAATAGACCCTGATACCTGATTGGCTAACCCACAGGACTTTTACCTCCTCCCACTGACTTGAAAAACAGATTAGAATAACATTTAGATTAGAAAACAATACTGATGTAAAATACGTTTTATTGAAAGATAAATAATTAAATATTTCTATAAATCATCACTTTATTTTCTCCCAGTTTTTATCATATTATAATATATTTCTGGAATTATTAAAGAATTCATTTATTGATACCTAAAAAAACAAAGCGTCACTTTCGGACTTCCGTACATGCAGTAAATGATGACATCTAAAAGATAAATGGTGACAAACGAAGTACACTCTGCAAATATCTGCTATGAAATTTGTGTTGTTGTTGCTGACTATTATAAAACTCGTCGTTCCTCCTCTTCCAGAAAGCTTCCGCTGCTTTTGGATTCATCTACTGATCGCCTCTCGCGTCCCAAACGTAAATCCGGTCATCAGTAACCGAAAGGTTGCCAGATCTTGTGAAAACTTTGAACAAAACGCCAGATTAGCTTGTTTTGTGTGTTTGAGGGAAGCAGAGGGGATGGATTCAGTTGGATTCACCTGAAAGGTTTTGCTTTTCTTACAAACGCTGAAATTAAATGACGTCTCTTTTAAACATTCATACAGAAACTACCAGGCTCTTGATTAAGATTTTACCACTACTTGACTTGACTGATTTATGTTGAATGCATTGTGCTTGGACTGGATGCATTAATTGGTTTCTAAGATTGTGCACTAGAGCCATGGTAGTGCTGTGTTTAGTTTGGTGTGTTTGTTTGTTGAGGTGATGACTGAATCATATTTATTCGGAGTTTATGTGACATATTTAAAAATAATTTATGAACTTGTGTTTTTCATATGTAGACCACGTTACATATATGTTTACGCAGTTCTTCAGTGATGCATGGTGAAATCGTCTTCATTAAATCTTCCTTCTGATGGTGAACTCAGGCTTAACAAACCACAGTTACATTTCAACAGGGTGCAGATACTTTTTCACACAAGGCCAGTAAATTTGGGTGTTTCCCCTTGTTAATAATAAACATGTTGTGATGACTTTGTCAAGGCGGAGTTTCAGAGAAATCTGGAGTTTTTAAAGAGACAGAGGCCCAATTTCACGCCGTTCAATTACAAAGTCAAATTTCTTTCAACTCATGTTCAGTATAGAGGATTTTGTTTAATAACTATTGTTTGTGCTATAAATGATTTAGGGTTTTCCATTTCAGTAGTCAGTTATAGAAACATAAATACGCAAAATAATTAGAGATTATCAGACTTCTACGATGACACATTATAGCTGTTGTTGATGGAGTACATTTTCTGGAAATCAACAAGGAAAATATTGAAAATTTTCTGGAAGAAACTCAACTTTGAGATTAATTTCACAATTTTTCTAGTAAAAAAACACAGAATTTCTGAGTTTATAAAGTAAAAACATTTTGCCAGAAAAGAAAGTCAATAAATCTTAGCAATTTTCTAGAAAAATGTGGAAGTTTCTCAGTTTAAGTCAAAAAAATTGCTAGAAAAAAGTCAGAAATTTTTAGATTAATCTCAGAAATTTCCAAGAAAAAACTTTAAAATTTTCAAGAGTCAAAAGTTTTCGACTTTTCAAACTCAGAAATTTCCACGTTTTTCTAGAGTATTTCTGAGATTAATCACAAAGGTTTTTGAGCTTTTCTAGCAAATTTTCTAGAAAAAAAAATTTCTGAAATTTTGGCAGAAATTTACAACTTTTTGTAATTTTTTTAAAACTTACTTTTTCTATCTGCAGCAGTCCTAATACTGGCCAAAGACTTTTCCACTAAATTTCAGTAAAACAGTTCAACTGAACTTTGATCAGCGATTTAACTCCCAAACTTTCTTTTAGTTGCTGAAGAAAACAATGTTTCCCTCCTGAGTCTCTTTAGCAACAATTACTGGACACATTATGTTAAAAAACGTAATTTACATGAACATGGCATCATGTTTGATTATTTATTTATCAGAATAAAATGTATAAGATTTCAACAGTTTTAGCATCTATAATTCAGTGGTTGACGTTCTGCTGCAGACATGGATCAGTTTCCCATGGGATAAAAAGATGGAAGAGAAAAAACTTCCCGCTGATGGAAATAAATGATAAATGAATCACATCTGTCCCTCTGCTGCTCTGCAGGATCTCCAAAAACTCACCTGACCAGGAAACGCTGCTGCTGCTTTCTGTTTATTAGGAGACACTCATTCACATTGTCTGGTTTTTAGAGCAAAACTGATTGAAATTGATGCAGTTTTACTGAATTTAAAGAAAGGAATTACATTAAACGCAGTTATTGGCTTCAGTAAAAAGTTATACATGTTGTTGTTGTGCTACCCCCCCCCCCCTTCTCTCTCTCTACTTCCCCTTCTCAGAGGAGGGAGATGTGCTACCAGCTCTCCGTCTAACGGGTGCATTGAGTTTCCTAAATCTGCCGGGATTTACCCTTTCCAGAACTGAAGTAAACTCTGATTAAGCTGGCGTCGAGAAAGACTAGCCTGGTTTCTGATGACCTCCATCCAGATGTCCCACCTTTTTCACCCTGTGAATTAACCAGATTGAGCATCCTGCAATCAGCTAGTTTCACAGAGCGGTCACGGTCGCTCTTTCTCTTATTACAACTTGCACTTGTTACTGAACCAGGTTGGTTTTAGTGACTCGGGCGAATCCCAAGGATGTTGTTTTAGTTTTGGGCTGAAAGCAACCTATAAAACATTTTCCACTTTTCCCTCCCAGAATCAAACTTTATAGCTGTTTTACAACCATCAAAGAACTTTAGGGCGACTCATTAATTGAATGTCCACAACATCTTTTAGATTTTCTTAATGCTAATTATTTTATTAGTAAGGCAATTTTGCAAGAGTCAGTACAGCTTAAATCAGCAACAGAAATAATCAAATAAGTAAAATCAATAATCTAGCCTGTCTTTCCCTAATGCTGACACTGTGAACTAAAAAAGGGAAACTTTGAGAGAGACGGAGTTTGGCATCTTGAACCCCAGAACTGGCCTGATGACGATGAAGGTGTTGCAGCAGCAGGAGGCTCCCACTGCTGATCGATGAGGGCAGACGTCCCTACAGGTCTGATGAGCTTCCGTCTCTGCTTCGATGGTGAGGTCACACAGGACTTGGGTGCTGGCAGGAAGAGTACTGACATAGAGCGGCTGGTCTCGGGCCCCAGGATGACTTCCTCATGCGCGTAGCGGTCCTCAGCTTCTTGTCTTGCGGCTCTGTAGCTCCCTTCTCCTTGTCTCATGATCTTTCTGGTCCATCAAGATGTAGACAAGCTGGTCTCACTGAAGGAACGCACCAGTTCTTCCTCTTTGTCTTTGGGGTCCAAACCCAGCTGGTGAGAGAAGTGCGATTTGAAGCCACATGTTGGGGGCTAACGGGTTGGTCCCCATATGCAGAACAGTCTTCGGCTCTGTGGCCCCGGCTCTTCTTCAGTTGCAGAGTTCTTTGTCCATCTCGATCGTGGCTCGAAGCGTCCTGAAGGATCCAACCAAAGATTCCTCTTTTGTACCCACCTTATAAAGGGTTTATCCAGCTTCTGGTGCATTTGCATTGCTTTGTTGCTGTGCCTGTCTCATTGGCTGACTGCTTGGACCGATGATCTCATATCCATCACCGTCTTGGAGACATTATGACCTGATGTCTGTTCTAATGACCCCGAGTTGCTCAACAGTCCTCCTACGTCTGTTGCCTGCCCAACCTTTTCTTAGGAAAGTTAAAGTTCAACAATAAGGCCTTGGTCACCTCTGCTCTCCTATCAGTTCCTCTTTTTCCCTGACCTTTCACCTACCATCTACCTCCAACACAACATCAGTGACCTTTAGTTACAGTTACACATTTTACACCATTTCCAGTTCAATGTCAAAATTACATTTATAACCTTTTAGCTTCTCTGAATTAGCATTCATTTATAATATTATAACCATTACTTATTAGTTACTCCTATTATAATCATAATGTGAGTTATTACACACATTTCTGAAAAGAAACCAGGAATAATCCATTATTCTAATTATTTGATACCAAAGTTACAGTCACTTGTTTCACCCATAAGTATTTCCATAAGTATAAGAGTAAGTGTAAATATTCTTATAATCAAACCAACATCAACCACTGGTTAAACCAATATTAATTATTGGCTTAATTATAAGTTATTATTATTAATTTAAGTATTTTACTCTGGGTTTTATCCAATTACTCAAAATGTTTAGATTTTCTTCTTTAAACCTTTAATGCTTTGAAATAAGGAATAGTCTGAACTATTTTTATACACATGCAGGCTGGAAACTTTCTTCTTCTTTCTTCAGGAAACATTCTCTTCCTGTTCCATGACTCTCTTTCTGCCTGACTATGATTTTTTTATGATTAAATAGAAAAAAGTAGAATTAAAGCAAAGTTTGCAGGACACAATAACAACCAGATTAATTATATTACCGTCTGACTCTACTGTTGGATCTTGATGTCACCTGTGTAATCACTTTTAAAGGTAACTTTATTTATTATTTCTATTAATCTAAAATCTCCAGCATGGGGAAGTGGGATGATCTCGACTTTTCTCGACAATGTGTATCTATATGGAGACATTTTATAGCTCTGACATGTTTTGATTTAATTTGCAGGAGTAAAAAAATAATCCTCATTAAAACCAATTTAAAAGTCACTGGAAAAACCGCCTGCCTTCTTCCTTTTCCTGTATTTCTGCCCTCGTGTTGCGTTTCTCCACAGACACTTTCATCCTACAAATCCAAACTTTCTCTCATCTCTGCTCCTTTCATCATTTCGTTTTTGCTCCTTCTCGCTCATATCTGTCCTCCTTCTGTCCTTTTTCATCATGAATTTACTAAAACTGGTAAATCCAGGAAAAGGAATACTGTTCAAGTCTAAGTCTACACTTACTATGCTGCAAAATTATTTTTTTATTATATTTACCAGACGAAAGCCATAAAATTAAGAGAAAAAAAATATTTTATGCTTAATAATTATCAAGATCTGCCTCAAACTCATCATAATAATTGATGCTGATGTGTTAAAATATTTACTTTTTCCTATTTGTAAAACCAAAACCAAGTATAACTTAACAAGATTCTCAATATTTCTCATTTTAATCCAGCTTTATGTAGAAGTTCTCATAAAATTAGGATTTTATTCAGGAAATATAGCCTTATTCTTGTATTATTAGGATTTTATTCTGGCAATTAAAAGGTTCATCATTGTGTTTATACTGACCCTATAATTGGAATTATGACTACAATACATTTGCTAAATGGAAACACGGCAATCCTAAAAAAAAAAAATCAGAATTTTTTCCAAAAAAGTTTTTGCGCTAAGATGATGTGGTTTTTCCATTGTTTTGAAATTGATTTATTTCATAAAATTATAATTAAAAACTTTTTTCCACATCATTTGATTCATGTGATCATCGGTCGGATGTTACCACTAGTGAAAACCACAAAGAAGACAACAGGAAATGGTTCGAGGATGTTGGTACAGCATGTTTTTTATTGCATGAACAAATGTATTCTTGTGTGATTTACATATATATTATTATTATAGTTATATCTGTATGTTGTGGCCAATTAAAATCAAAGTCACAATCTTGGCAAAATAAAGCAAATTCTGATTCATCTGCACAGAACTCTGCAACATAATAATGACTTAAAACAAACAACTAACACTTTAATTAATTAAAAAACATCTGAATGAACCAGATTATATAAAGAACTAATAAAAAGTTATGGTTAAAGAGAACAACTCATTTTAGCTGCTGCAGTGCTAGCAGTTAGCATAGTGACACAAAAGTTGCTTAGCTAAGAAAGAGACAATATAAACAGCTGTTTTATACAAGAGCGACTAAAATATTTAATAAAATATTAAATTTAACTGTTATGAAACTGGGCACAGTAAAAATTTACATCAGATTAGCTACTGGCTTAGTTAGCATGACACTTAGCACACATAACATGAAAAATATTGCAATAACATAATGATGATGTAAAAAATATTATTTAAAACTCAGTTCAGTTCAGTTTTATATGTGCTCCTATGAGGAAATGTTAGCTTAGCAGTTAGCATGACTCTGTTGAAGGACAGTAAAATATCTTCCAGGCCATCAAGTTCTTCATAAAAAGGACAGAAAAGCTGCATTGCAAATGTTTCTGACCCAGTTTCAGTAGAAATGAATGCTTTAAAAAGTTTCTGTCCTTTATTTGTCTCAGTTTTTTTGTCTCCAGACAGAAGTTGATGTGTTTTCAGCAGCAGCTTGTTGCTTCCAAGGTTGAACAAAATAAGCAGAACTATATGCAGTTATTAAAAATATCTTATCCTTTATGTTCACTCCAATCAGTCTAGACAGCTTCTCCAGCCTTTTAAAGGCTGAAGAACCTTTGTTGAAATAGTTCTATTTTACTTGCAATGCTCAAGAAGTTTTGTATGTAATAATCCAATCAAAATACACCAATAATCACGTTTTGATTATTTTATTTCCTTCCAGTGAACTTTAACAGCTTCTTCTGACATGTAGCTGCAGATTTGCATGCATGTTGTTGCTCTCACCTCATTAGATGTTTGGATAATTGCAGGAAGAAGGGCATGATGCATCCTACCTGCTTCCTCTTCGCCTTCATCCTTCAGCCTGTTATGTCACATCTTCATCCTTCCTTTCATCTCCTCCTCCGTCTCTCTTTAAGTGTGCCTCTCATCTTCCTCTAAAACCCCCATCACCCTTTAAATGATAAGCGGTGAAACACAGACACATAGAAAGCAAAAAAAAAAAAAAAAAAACTGTACAGAAGCTAATATTTGTGTCTTGCATCTGACTGCTGACCAGGTATCAGCTGATATGGGTTCATCACACTGTAAAAAGGCTGCAGAGAAGTGTTTGTACATGGCTGTTTGCTCTGTGTCTCTAAAGCTACGTTCACCCAGCAGGCAAATGCAACCTACGTCTGACTTTTCTGCTGCAGTCTGAACGGACCAATTCCGATCTTTTCTCCACACAAAAATTCAGATTTCTGCCACTTCCTTTTTTCATATGAAATTGAATACATGTCCCATAATTTTGGGAGTTTCTGCTGTCAGAACGGTCATGTTGCATTTTACATCATTAATGTGAGACGTGCAACGTGGTTAATTTTTTCTTAGCTTCCTGTGTCTACATTCATCAGATGTTTCCACAACTGATCATCTGGTAGACTTGGTTTGATTGGGAATGAAAATTGTAACATTTGTTACATTTTCAGCTGATTTTCATTTTCTAACTGCACTGTGTCAAACCAACAATGATGTTTGTTATTCTTCTGTGTATCCAGGTCGCTTTGGGGTCAAAAATCGGTCACGTACAAGTTCATTTGTGGTTGCATTTAATTAGCAGTGTGAACGACCATGCAGGAAAACCGGGTGCATTCATACATTCAAACTTTGATGTGAACCAAAACTCAAACCTGACTCTGACTCGATTTGAATGCATATATGAACACAAAGTCAACCAGAAACCGTTCCAAAAGCAGGAAGTGGACCTCAGCGCAGGGCATTCTGGGTAAAAGTAACAAAAACATATGCAGTAGTGGGAGAAATGACCTTCAGAAGTTTTCTTGTCGTTTTCTGCAGTGGTTCTTGGTGCAGCGCCCCCACAGGTCAGGGGGGGAACAGAGTCCAGTGTGAAAGAAAACCACAGCAGCTAAAAATGTAACAAATGTTTCTTTAAAACAGTCACAATCTCTTAGACTTCTTTTTACTCTTTCACTTTATTTTCCTTTTGATCTCTCTTTCTTTGCCTCATTAAGTTTATTCCTTACCTTCCTAATGTTTTGCTATTTATTTGTATTTGTTTTACCAATCTCAGTTCTGGCTCTGTTTTGAATTATTTCTGTATTTTGTTCATGTTTCTCCTGTTTGTGAATTTCTTTGCCAACTTTTGCTTGAATCTTGATTAATTCTTAGCTCTGGTTTTGGTTTGTACTCTGCTGGTTTCTGTCGTTTCCCTGGCTACCTGTGAAGTCTATCAGCCATTTTCTCTCACTTCCTGTTCATTCTGTTACGTCCACCAGGCTCGTTTGATGGGGTAACATTAAAAGGAGACCACACAAGGATTTAGTAACTTAGTGAAAGTAGAATTTATTAAATTATATTAAAGAAATAACCCTGAAAAAA
>NW_006799994.1:1265087-1331170 GCF_000485575.1 Poecilia formosa
CAACCCAACAAACCCACTTCCAAAAAAAAAATACTACAAGTCAAAGTATACCAAATTATTTAACCAACCACAAGGAAGTGCATGACTGGCACCAACAAATGGCAGACCTCCATTTTCCTACAACTAACTAAGTGCCAAAAACCCTGACTAACCTTAACCTAGTCTTCAGGCCTTCCTCCAAGAGCCAAGGCACTTTAAGCACCAAGATACCGCTGGCAGCAAATCCCTCCAGGCCAAGACCTCTCAGGCAGCAAACCACGGCGGTGCCCTCAGCCCAGAGTCCAACCCAAAAATAACAAACTAAAACAACAAACAGGGTCGTCTAAAATGGAGTTGCCAAAAACAATAAATACCAGACAGCACTTACCTATTACAAAACAAGATCCTCTCTCCTCCCTTCAACAAAAGTACAAAAACCCTCATGGACCTCCAACAACATACATATGGAACATCAAAAATGTCCAAAATCTAGTAAGGTTAAACACCTTAAACTAGCCAAAAAACCTACAAATAACCTGCAATACAGGCAAACCAAAGTCAGGGGCATGTAACTGCAACCTGAACCCAACAATGAGGCCAAACAAGCCTAATTAGTCCACATAAATTGGACGAGCTCCCACAATGTTACGTCCACCAGGCTCGTTTGATGGGGTAACATTAAAAGGAGACCACACAAGGATTTAGTAACTTAGTGAAAGTAGAATTTATTAAATTATATTAAAGAAATAACCCTGAAAAAAGAATACCTGTAATGAGAAACCAAAATAGATTAACGCAGAACCTATAAGTGACCAGAAATAAACAAATGCTAAACAAACCTAACAAATCTCCACCAAAAGATACAAACCAAACCAAATGGGGTTCTGAGGAGAGAGGAGGGAAAAGCCTCCTGACTGCTGCATGCCTGGCAGTTTTAAAGCTGCAGAACACCAATCAGGGCAACACGCATCACCTGCAGAGACCTGTCTGCAGAACCCTAAAAGGAAAAAAGGGCAGAGACCCACTGAAGCCGTAACAATTCATTCTGCTCATTAGACTCATTTCTGCTCACTAACTTTACTACCCAACATGATAACTAAAGCGAACCTCATGGAGTCCAGAGGCATCGAATGAAGGAGTAAACAAAAGGTCCTGCAGTGCGCAAAGTTCAAGGAAGCTGAAACATTTAAAGCAGGAGTTCAAACTGGAAGGAAGAAAGCAGAGCTGAAGCAGCAGCTGGTGAATCACACAATGACCTGCTGACCAGATCAGTAGAACCACAAAGCAAAGTACACAGAGTCAGACTAAGAAAAAAGTCAAACAACGCCTGTTCAAGGTCAGCGGGACTCACTCTGGCATGTTTCCATCACTGCAGAGAAGATTTTATTGACTTAAGTTCACCTACAAGGAACCAGAAACTATCTATCTACTATCAGCTTTGGGATTTTATGGTTTATTTCAACTGTTGTTTTTTTTACGGTTTTCACTGCCCTTGTTTGGTGTTTGGACTATTAAAGCAGGCAGTTGTGAACCTTTTTAGAGGAAGTCTCATCTATTCACAGGTGGTAGTTGTGGCTAGTACTTCCACTAATACACCAATAGATGAGAAGATTTTTTTCTTAAGCTTTCAGTTTAATAAAATTCAACATCTTGGGCTGTGCTGTGGTGGTGCAGGGGTTAAACACAACCCACCTATGGAGGCCTTAGTCCTTCATGCAGCTGTTGCAGGTTCAATTCCCGGCCTTGGTGACCTTTGCTGCATGTCTTCCCCCTTCTCTCATTACCCACTTTCCTGTCAATTAACTATCAAATAAAGGCCACTAGAGCCAAAAAAATTCAACATCTTTATTGATTTTAGTTATCAACTGTTAAGTACTTCAAGTAGTTAGAGGTTTATATTCATGCTCTTATTTTGACGTTGCTTATGACCGTTTACACAGCAGTTCCATTTCCTCTTCTCACATTTTTCCAATAACTTTATTTCAAACAAGAACCATCCAGCAACAAAATGACATTGGAGCTTGAGCTGGTATTGTGTTTGTTCAGTGGTTTAGTGTCAGCAGAAATAGGTAGTCGGGTTAGAACTGCCAATTTTTCCAACTTGCAACCATCACTAAGAACAATTTAATGCAACACTATTGGGGGTGAACACATTGAGTCTGTACGGTTGGATTTAAAAAAAAAAAAATCAAACTTGTGTACTCACAAATTGCTTTAGAAATAATTAGTGTGTTTTTAAGGACAAAAGGGGATTTCCAGGAACCATGTCCTTCTGGATGGAAGTGGACAGGAACTGAAATGTGGTTTACATGGAGACAACACAAAGGAAAAATGAGTGACGTCTCATGGAGCAAGGCAGAGAGAGATCAGGACCTGAATTTATCAAGGCTGCCAGGCAAAAAGGCAGAGCATCATGGATCACCGGCCGCAGCCTCTGGACAATTCAATTTAAGGTGATCTGAAGCCGACAAAAGAGGCCCTGCCAACGCGCTCCACCTCTGGAAACTTTGACTAAAAGCCGCCGCAGAGTAGAGAGATGCAGCTAATGCATCAAACTTTGTGAGGCTGTAAATCCATTTTCCACTTTGGCTTGAGGTGAGAGTTTGATAGGAGGAAATAACCGGAGACAAGGAGGCGTATCGCTGCAGATGATGATGTTCATCAGTGAAAATGTAACCAGGCATCCTGCTAACTGGGCGGAGAATAAGATGGAGTTTGTGAAAGCAATGCATGTCCAGATCAGAGTAAAATGTGTTCAACATACAAACAGAGCAGCGTTGAAGTTCAGGTAAAAAGAGCTTTTGCCTCTGGTTCATAAATGCTCATATCGCAGAAAAACGAAGATTATTTTGCCTCTTTGTGTCGCCTGAATGATTAATAAGATCCAACATGAAGAGTTTTGACTGATTTTTACTGACTTCAGCTCGTCTGAGTGAGAAGGTGTTAAATCCTGGCCCGTGTGAAATAGTTTTGCCAAGCTGTATCGTTGTAACCAATAGAAAAATTCAACGCAGTGGCCACTGTCCAACCCAAAGGGGGCAGCAATGAGACGGTTTCCAGTCACATTTTACAGAATTAAACAATTTTAATCAAAAATGTCATAGCATAAAGATGGCTGCCTTATGCTCAACTTATACAACTTATCTACCAAGAAAAGGTTAATTTGAGGCTTAGCTGCTCTTTAAATGTCGTGTTTTCATTCACTGGAAGCAGAAATTCATCACAATTAGCAGAAATTATTATTATTATCATTAATATTTTTAGCAGCTCCTCCAGTGTTTAGTCTGTTCTGCTACAGATCACAGCAGAAATGTATTTATTTTATTTATTTTGAACAAACAAAAAGCAAAAACAACAATAAAAAAATAAACCAATAATAAGGCTGCATTGACATGCAATTTTACATTTTCTGCTTGGAAAGGAGCAGATAGAAAATACAATGTCTAGTGGTTTCCTGCCCCTCTTATCAACTTATAAACATTTAAATCTCCAAACACCAGACAAACTTAAATTATTTCCACAGTGAATGACGCTTAAATCTCACAGTTTTGGTTTTTCGATACCCATCTTAATCAACGCTCCTTTTTTAAAGCTGGTTTATATTAAATGACTGAATGTTAACTAAAAATTAATGGAGCCTCAGTAAAACGTGCGTTTCTCTTCCGCTGAACACGTTTGCAGCAGCCCACGCGTGGCGGAGCGTGTTCTTGAACATGGCGCGGCTGTGAGGAGGTGAAGTGGACAGAGCTCAGGTTTCTGCAGAGCTTTGAAGATCTGAGATGAAAAAAGAGGAAAGGAATCGACCGCAGCCTCCTTCTGAAACCGTCCACTGGAGATGAACCGCACACCGACCAGAGAAGAAGAAGAAGCAGCAAACAGAAAGCAGATGAGAAAATCAAACTAAAGGCTGAAGGTTGAGGAAGACTCGACTGTCTGCTTCAGGTGTTTACAAGGAAATCTTCCTACACAGACATTCAGAAATCTACAGGAAATTTAATAGCTTGCGACCTTAAAATAATTTAAACTTTTAAAGCTTTTCTCCTATAGTTCACAGATAAAAACTCCTTAGAAAACCTTGTGAATCAGACATCTTTCTTCATGTCTCTTTGAATTTTTTAACAAACAAACCAGAAAAAGGTGATTTCTTTTTTTCCATTCTGACTTATATGTGAACCTTTGCATTAGAGATTCGGATGAGGACAGAGAGTTGGATATGTGTTATCTATAATAGATGCTGCTGAAGGTTTTCTGGAGGTCTTAGTCTTATTAAATCACCTGGGAAGGATTGGCTGTTGACTTTCCTGCTGGCTGAAAAAAATTATTTCATCGGAAAATGAACTGGGATGTTTTTCTGGAAGGTGCTGGAGAGAATTTCAGTGTCGTGTCATTAAAAATTGGTATTATTTAGAAAAAAAAAGTTCAATTTACCTGAAATTTGAATAGAAAAACTTTAACTTCAGGTAAATTTGCTCAGTTCACATTTTCTGTTGCAACTCTTAGGAGTTCAAAACAGCACAACATATTTCAAATTGTAATTATTTATTAGAGCCAGATGAAGTGAACTGTTAGAAAAGTGAAGTTCCTGAAACACTTGCACCAACCAATCTGATGGTTGAAACACCTAAATAACAGATTAAATCTAGAAAATCATTGATTATTTTGTCTTTATATTTTTAAATTAATTAATTGCAAACCCCGCAATTAACTAGATTTAAAAATTTAATTGAGTTCCACCACTAGTTATACACATCTGTTCACTTTAGAGCATAAAACGTAAAAACCGCTCCTGCTTTAATGTTGAATCTGTTGATTTGTTTTTGTACACTTAGACAGGATTTAAAGAGATAAAGAGAAATTACATATATTTTATTTCATCCTAATACCAAAAACTCCACAGTTTATTTTTTCTGACACTTTACAGGTTTAATAAAAACAGTTGCAGCTCGTTTTATTGTAATCTCCAGTATCTAATCCTGCTTGTGTCTTTATACCCCTGAGCACTGCCAGCAACGAGTGTGTGTGTCTTCTGCGCACATAAACTGATCATTTGCTTGTGTGTGTGTGTGTGCGTGTGTGTTACGCCCTGGAGTGTTTTATGTGTCTGGGGAGTGAGGTGCTAACTGTGATAAGTTACAGCAGCGACTTCAGGTGTTGGAGTCAATAAAAGCTCATTAACTCAACAGGAGGGTCAGTGGTTCCGTCCACCATAATATACCTCCCACTTTGTCTTCCTCACATGCTAGCTGTGTGTGTGTGTGTGTGTTGCTGGTTTAATGCTACTCCACGGTTCATTTCCTCTGACACACACAGAGGTTTAGGAGAGAAGACAAGCTGCATGGATTTACAGTGAGAATGAATCTTAAACAAACCGTTTTATGGACGATCGCATCTCTGATGTTTCGGTTTGCGTCAGAAACGTCTTCAGGATCAATTCAGACAGAAACGTGTCGTGATGTTATTGTAATTTAGCACATTTGGGATAAATCCAAATACTTTTTGATCAAATGTTTCTCTTTTTTGTTGCAAAACGTGCTTACTTACCTGTGCAAAAGTATTGAGTCATCACTAATTTAATAGTTTAAACACAAGATATACTTTAATATTCATTAATGCGTACAGTAGAAACGTCTTAGCTAGCATCAACGGTCTAATTTATTTCCGTTTCTGGGAGCCAATCAGCATCAAGGAAAATAAATGCCGGTCTTGGATTGGCTGCTTTGACAAAGCAAGCCAACTTCCCAAGATGTGTTTTCTTAAGAAAATGTTTGGTATACTTCTTGAAAGGTATAGGGGAATAATTTGAGAATTCAGTGTATTTTCCTGACAATCATCCAGATTTCATGATCATTTTTGTGAAATAAACCAATTTCTAACCAAAAAACCTCATTATGGAGTCAAAACTTTTGTTTCAACTAAGCAAATTTATGGTAGAAATGTAATTGTATGTTTTATTGGTTAGGGTAGCTTCCTTAGTTTTGTACTTATGTGCTTAGTGGTTCAGTGTTACTGGAGCTAAGATTTTTGTTTAGTGAATTAGTGGTTTGTGAATCTAACTGGCAATAACTGCTGCCCATTTTAGTGCAGACATATTCTCTATTACTGCTACGGCAGCCATTTTGAAAAATGTCAACCAGAAAAAAGAAAAATGGTGCATTTCCATGAAGTGAATTTATTAAGACATAATAAATTCACATTATGTTTATTAATACATAAAAATAAAAAAAGCAATTAAAATCACATTAAGAAACACGTCGTTCCATCATCCTCTTTCCACTTCCTGTCGTCTTCTTTGTCTTTTCCGCCAGTGGTAACGTCCTGGTGTCGATCACATGCCTTGAATGATGTGAAAAAAGTGTTTCCATTGCAAACACACTAATTTTGATAGTGATGAAAAACCACCTCATCCTTGCACTTAGCAAAAAAAATTACTTTTCATTAAGTGAATTTATTATGAGAATTCTAATTTGTGAAATTATTCAGTCAATGAAAACAAGGCTGATGTTCAATGTGTTTGGGTGCACCGATTTATTTTCCAGCTGATTTATTGGTGCCAAATCCATTAGTATTTAGAGATCGACGATCAGCCGATACTTATGTGTGAAGCTGATCTTATTCCTCGATCTGATTCACCTCATCAAAGGTCTAAAAATCAGTTGCTGTCCAGGGAGGTTTGACTGTTGGCTCCGCCCACCAGGTCATGTCGTCCACAGCTGCCAACTCAGTGACTTTCTTGCTATTTTTAGTGACAGACAAAAAAATTATTTGCCAAAATCAAAATTGGCAGGTGAGGTTTTTTACAGGTCGGAAATCAGCGATTGGCCAGAAAACTGCAATCGGTGCATCTCTTGTATCAGGCAACATTCCAGCTGCTGGCATGAATCCACTGGCTGTTGGTCTGTATTTTGGGGAAAACATTATTTCAAATCACTGAAATAAACAATTAGAAACTAATTCATTGATAATATTGCTTCATGTTTGCTGTGTTCCTTTGGGATTCTTTGCGTTTTTGAGTCTAGTCTTGTTCCTCGTTGGCGTCTCAGGCGTAATTCCCTCTCAGCTGTCCGCTCTTCCTCTCCCTTCCTGCCTTTACATGCCGTCGTTCCGCCGCTCCTTTATTGCTTTACATAACGCAGCCTAACTAAACTGCTTTAAATCTCATCAATCTTTCATTCAGCTCCATTGTGAGCTCTCTTTAACAAGCTTTTAGGCTGAATAATGCACCAGATGATGGCCGATGGCATTTTTGTTTCTCCCAGGTCCCAAGTTTATGAACGCTGGTCAGAAGTGTTGCATAGATTCATTTACATGCTGCATGGGTTGATCCATCTTGCAGAGGAGGACAGTCATGTGTCCCTGGAAGGAGGTTTCAGGCTGAAATGATTTGCTGAAGGCCAGAAAATAAGTGGAAACCTGTGAATTTAACGTTGCCAAGCATGTTTCCATCTGTCGTAATTTATATTGGAGCCAAAAGTAGTTTAAAACAAAGATCTGAAGATAAAAATATATATATATATATATATATATATATACTGTATATATTACAGTGGTAGAAATGCTAGTTTCGGAAATTTTCTAGAAAAAACCTGGGAAATTTCTGAGTTTTAATAGTTGAAAATTTGCTAGAAAAAAACTCAGAAATTTTGAGATTGATGTCAAAAATTTTCAAGAAAAACTTGGAAAATTCTGAGTTTCAAAAGTGGAAAATATTTTACTTTTGAAACTAAGAAACTGAAGAGTTTTTTTCTGGAAAATTTCTGACATTAATTTAAAAATTTCTGAGATTTTTGTCAAAATTGACTCCTTTTACATCTACAATGGCCCAAATATGCCATCGTAGACATAGGATCAGATCAACCTCATCTCTGTTGGACCACCATGAAGACTGGCTTGTTCTCCTTACAAAGAAAGAAATCAGCTCAGATTTAATAATAGGAAACCAGGCGCTGAAGCCTGATCAATGTTTTCCTCTCTCTGATGTATTTGTGCTTCTTTGAGGGATTTTTTTTTCCCATCTCGTGTCTCTTGTGGCAGAAACATTTGTTTTATTATCAGTCTGCGTCCTGGACCGACCGGAGCGTCTCTCCTAAATAAAACACTTTGGCATAAAAAGCTTTCATGCCAAAGTGATTATAATGATATGCCGGGCCTCCTGGGGGCCGCGGCTCTCACTGAGGTGTATTTGTGTTTGTAACGCCTCCACACTGCTCTGTACACACAGATATTCCCCAACAAACGGCGTTTGATCCGAGGTCTTTTAATCACCCCGGCGGCGGTGCGAGGGGACCGGCAGTGCTCCTGCTGTCAGGCCGCTCAATGAAGAGCGGCACCGTCAGGGAAATCAGCAGCAACAATCACGGCCACACATCGCTGCCCTCTTTGTGTTTCCACTCAGACTGACAGATGCTTCCAGCACAAGAACATCTTTGTCTAATTTTCTGTCCATTCCTCTTACAGTCCGCTAACTTTGGGCTGAAAGCTCACATCTAACTCATCACAGTCATTCCACTCTTCCTCAAGGTGTCCTTCTTCCTCTTCCTCCTTCCATCCTTTCTTCTCTCTCTTTCCATCGCACTCTTTCCCCAGAGCCTCCTTTAACTTTCATCCCAGTTTTTCCCTCTTTCTTATAATTCCTTACCGTCTCTGCGCTCTCTGTGTTTTGTTGGATAAGTGCTTCAGTCTCTCCAACTCAGAGGGCTGCTCCTGTTAGACCATCCTCTGTGTGTGTGTGTGTGTGTGTGTGTGTGTGTGTGTGTGTGTGTGTGTGTGTGTGCATGCGTGTGTGTGCATGCGTGTGTGTGCATGCGTGTGTGTGTGTCTCAGAAGGGCTTCATTTTCCATGTGTGATGCCACGGTTCAAACCGGGCATCATACATATTCACCACAGTGATTCTGCACAAACGGTCTGTGTTCTTTTCCAAACATGGGAGTTTATTTTACTTCACTGAAACGCTGATAGTCGGGTTCATTCGGTTCAATTTGGGAACATTTCTGTGGTTTGCTTTCACACTGCACTTAGTCAAATGAACAAATACTTTGAAAAACCTGTTCCCCTCCTCGCCTGTGGGGGCGCTGCACCAAGAACAACTAAAAGAAGCAACAAAAAAGCCTTGAAGAAGACACTGGACTCAACTTTCTTCATGAAATGTAAACAAAAATGGAGTCAGAGTCAGATTTTAGTGGATATTTGTCTTTGGTAAAAGACCATGAGTCATTTCTCCTGCTAGCGCTAAACTAACGCTTTTGTTTTGGTTGTATTTACCCAGAATGCCCCGCACTGTCTACTTCCTGCTTTTGGAGCGGTTTACAGTTTGGTTGGCGTTCATGTCTGCATTCGAACTGCACCACAGTTCACTTCAACCAAGCAGAGAACGATCTTTGTTGGCGGACCAGCGTTTATCTTTTTGATTAATTTGCTGTGTTTCAAAAGAATTTCTACTTTTGAAACAGAGAAAATCTCCAAAAGTCAATTTGTTTTTTACTTTTAAAGCTCAGATAATTTCCATGTTTTTTTCTAGAAATATTCTAAGATTAATCTTGAAAGTTCAGGGTCTTTTTCTAGCAATTATTTTTTTACTTTTCCAACTCAGAAATTTTCTTGTTTCTTTCTAGGAAATTTCTCAGATTAATCTAAAAATTTCTGAGTTTTTTAAACAGAAATGTACTATTCCTTTTTTCATTTCCTATCTACAATGACCCCAATACGCCCTCGTACCAGAGAGCCACTTGCAGTCTTAACGTTCTCCTTTTTCATAAACTGCAGCTCATTTAACTACGATGCCAGAAGCTAAATATTGTTGTTCATGCAAACTTTTAGAGTAAATTTAACACAGATAACATGTCTGCAGTGGACGAATGGTTCTTCATGTTCAACATTCAGTTCTGCTGATTTAATCTCATCACTTTGTAATTCCCTTTAATCATTTCAACTGAATGGATCTTTAACACTATTAATCTTTTTCGGTTGCCTCCTAATTACTTGGTTTTCTTCCAGAGCAGCTGATTAAAGCAGAAACATCGCCACAAATCCACCAGGCTGGTTTATCTCACATTCTCTGCGATCCGTCCAACTTTGTTAGCAGCGGTGTTGGCCCATCTGGGCTCCGGCCCACCTTAATCACGCTCTCGATGTTTGTTTGTCAACTGGCAATAAAAGTCTGGCAGCCAGTCAGTGTAATTGGCTATGCACTAGCAGCTTAAAGCGAAGACAGAGCCTTATTAAACCGCTGCTTCCCAGTAAATCCTTCACCAAACTGAGATTTTATCTGCTGGTTGTTGCGAACGTTGGGATTAAACTGCAAACAAGCATATCAATTAGCAGCGACAAAACAGAACAACGTGAAAAGAAGGGGATCATAGAGCTCTGCTGCTACAGAAAAAAACCAAACATTTTTTTACTCCCATTTCTTGCTCCAGCAGTTTGGACTCACTTATTGATCCGAATGCCACAGAGATATACAGTGTCACCTACTGGAGACGCAGCACAGCTAACCCTACAGCCGCGCTGCAGTCTTTTCACATCAGGGACCTCCCAGAAGAATCCAGTGTCTCCAGAAAAGAGGCGAACGTGAGTTCAGTGCTGCAGACCTGACTGGAAGGCGTGGTCGGTTCAGTGGAAATCTGGACAAAATGTTTTCTACTGTTTACTGTGCAGCAGCTTTTATAAAACTTGTCAACCCTCTTTAATATTCTCTCCATTGCTAAAGGAGTCCTAATGTTGTTGTGTTTTCGTGATTAATGTTGCATATTTGATTATGTTGTATTTTTAGATTTGTAGTTGTTTAACTGAGCACAACTATAACTTTGCTGATGTGGTTTGGACTTCAGGGCCACCGTAGAATCCACAGGTCTACTGTCACACTTTGGGTCTCCAAAAGCTTCAGCTCTTCAGGGAAGGTTTCCTACAAGTTTTAAGAGGAAGCTAAAGGGGCAGTATTATGTATTTTTCAGGCACACGGTGCCACTTTATATTATAAAAATGCTACATATATCAAATAAGACTTAAGAGAAATTTTACTTCCTGATTCAATGCCATGTTCAGGCAGTCATCACAACATGGCTCCTCTATTATCCTTTTGTTGCTCCTGTAAGGTCAGTGGCCTATACAAAACATATTCATATTTTTTTTTTTTTACTCAAAATCATTCTTGGATAAAAGTATGTAGACTGCTCAGTTCTGCCTTTTTGGAGCTCTTTTCAGAATGAGCTGTTTTTACTCAATCTTTACACTCACATGTGAAAGTGGCTCCAAACAGGAGGGCGATTATAGAACCATACATCTTTGAAAAGCATTAGTAGAGCCTCCTGCACAATCAACAAGAATGCAGCAAGTGGTTTCTGGATGGTAAGTCAACAACAAAACACTTGTCTTTTCCAGCAGCCATTGCACAGCGCATACAGCGGTAAAAATGTGTTGGCCCTCTGCTTTGGTTGCTAGATAACAAACAGAGTTCCTCTGGGGTTGCTAGGTAACAGCTGCTGATTTATGCTGTTACATTCAGGAAGGTTTTTGAAACCATTAACTTGTTGCAACAAACTGACTGGTTATTTTTCCTTTGTAAGCACTTTGGCTGTTTTAAGCAAAAGAAAATGGATGGATAAACCCAGAAAATGTGATTTTTGAGAACTAATCATTTCATTTCATCAGTCTCTGAAATCTTCACAAATCAGTTCTGAACTAAAGTGCATCAATTCCAGCTATAAAAGCACTAAGTTACTGACACAACTCTCATTTGTTCTGTAAACGAGCACTTTTCAGCACCACCAGATTAATTAGCTCACCTAAACCAGCAGACGGCATCCGGTCTGCCTGTTGACTAAATTATATCTAAATTGGAAGATTCTCTGTGTTGGATTTTAAAGGCTAAATGCTGCTTTAATTTTATTCAAATGCTCCCTAACTAAATGTAGAAATTGAGAGTCAGTGAGGGTTTTTGGCCGGTTTTGCAACGAGCCAGTGTTGGTTTTAATGATGAGGTAAATCCCTCCTACAGCCCGGGTCTTCCTGCTGTGGAGCTGAATTGATTTTCTCAGGAAATGTTTCCGTGGAGAAAAAAGAAAAAGCTACTGATGTACTGCTGACACGCAGTTTCAAATGTAACCATCGGTGTTTCTAACCATGGCAACATTTATTACACACCAAAGACACTGAAAGTCATTTTTAATCTTCTCGTTTTATTCAGACTCTAGAAGCCGTTTGAACTGAATTTAATGAAAAATTATCTTATTCCATTGTGGCTTTCTACCATTCATTGCAGATCTTTTAGATCAGCAGTTTGTGTTTGCACTAATTAAACAGGTTTGGAAAGGATTTAATAGACTGTTGGCTTAGTTTTAAATTTCTCAGTTTTCCAAAGCAGATGGATTCATAAAAGACATTTAATAAACCTCATAGGGCCCGTTTAGAGAGGAGCCAAAACTGGTGGATTTAACCACAACAAATGCCAGCTAGCTAGTGCTAGTGGGAGAAATGGCTTGTGATAATTTGTCAACCACAAAAGAGAAATCCTACTCTGCAAAAGCACAAAATCTTACCAAGTATTTTGACAGACAAACTCACTTACTTACTGTAAGTGTACTAAGATATTTCCATTAGAAACTAGGCAGAAATACTTGGTAAGATTTTGTTTTTGTAGAATGAATCCACTAAAATCTGATGCCACTCCATTTTTGTTTACATTGTGTGAAGAAGGAAGTTGTGGTCTGAGGATTTTTGTGTCGTTTCCTTCAGTGGTTCGTGGTGCAGCGCCCCCACAGGTGAGGAGGGGAACAGGTTTCTGTAAATGTTTAGCTTGTTTGACATAGAAAAAATAACAAATGTGCAATTTTGGTTCCCAATCAAGTTGAGTCTGCTGTGTGAAAACATCCAGAATGTTAGCTTGATGTAAATCCAGGATTATAAACTGATCACTCTGATAACTGTAAACAGAAACTACTAGCATAAACACTTGAAAAGTGTGTGAGGAGGAAGTGTCAGGGTTTGAACCATTACTTCACATTGTTTTATTCTGCTGCATAGAAATCCTCTTGACTCTGCGGTTCATGCTTCCTCTGATCGAACAGATTTTCACTGCAGCTCATTGCCAGAAAAAAAGGCTTTAGCTGCTCCGGCTGGAAAATGGGGAGATGTTTCCGTTTAGGTGTCCCACCGGTTCTCAGGCTATAAAAAAAAATCTCCTGCTGGGATCTTAAACGGGCGATCATAGATGAATATTCATTCAGCAGCAGTCGGTCCAGTCACCTACAGAGTTTTACCTGCAGTACAAGTTCATGCAGAGGTAACTGGAAGGTGAGAAACCAGCTGCTTGTGAAGGAGTCACCTTCTTCTTTTTATTAAAAACTTACAACTACAAGCTCCAATTTTACCAATTTATCTCAAACCAGAGAACACCCACATTCAGAACTCATCACTATTAAAGTCAGTTTAGTTAGTGATCACAGGGCTCATCCGACCAAAACGCCTCGCATAAAGTCGTTTAATCTCATCCCTGCTTTGGGGGAAAGTTCCACCTCGTTTGTATTGAAGGTCTCACTCCAGCCAGCTACCTAATGCACAGAGCGTATTAGGGTCAGAGCAGATCTGTCTGCAGGAGCCCTAACGTCTTCAGCATCCAGCTGATGCCTGGTTGAGTCTTCACAGTGTTAATGGTATTTATAACCAGGCAGAGAGAGGAGAGACGTTCACTTTCTCTGCTGAGGTTCGCTCTGAATTATCTGTCACCTCATAAACAGCCATTTGTTTAAAGAACTTCATTTTATGACTCAGTTTGATGAAGTCCTGGAAGGAGACAAGAGATATTTTATTCAGATAATGGCACCAATAATAAACCCAGTGTGAAACCCTCAAACTAATTACCCGGATATGATGAAGCTGCCAACGTTTTACATGATTGCTGAGCTAATCTTAGATTTTTATTCTGTTTACTCAAGTAGCTCCTATCAAAAAAACATTACTGACTTTTCTTTTTTAGATTGTTTCAGTTTAATTTGATTCAGTTCAGTTTATTAATCACCCATTAAAAAGATCATCAAATTTTACGCTTACTGTAAAGTATTTTATTCTTTGTTCTGTTTTTAGTTATATTTATATTCTACCTTTGTGTCTATTTCATGTTAATACCTGTCAGTTTGCTGCAATAAAGAATATTGCTATTATAATCCACAAACATAGTCAAATCAGTCAATTAAGTACATACCAGTTTAATCCTAAATATATAATTCAGTCAAATTTAGTTTATAATACATGGAAATTTAAGCTAAAACTATTACAATTGATTATTTTGATACCAAATATACCTTTATATGAATTAATACCCTCAGTGTAAACCATCTTAGCAGTACAGAAGAAGCTAACAGCTACTGACTTACATATCACCACACTTTGGTGTTCAGCCAATTAGCATCAAGGAAAATTTAATGGCGTTCCTCGATTGGCTGCTTTAGAAACGCCAGCCAGTAGCAATCGGAAAGATGAATTTCATATTTACAATTGAAACTTTGAATTTTATTGAGATATTTTGTGGTAATGTAATAACGATAAAAGTTATGATAAAACAACCATTTATTGATTCTTCTTTAGGTAACTGTATGGGTGTGACTGCATTTAAAATAGTTTTCTTTTGGATGCTGTAAAGCTGTGTGATTTATCACTAAACTGCAATTAATCACAGTTTTGAATTTACTGAGATTTATTAATGCTGTTGTGGGACAAACAGTGGGGAGAATGGTAAATATAACATTTCCAATAATAATAATAATACCAATGTAGTTTTTTATTTGAAATTTTATGGAAATTTATGGAGACAATACGTCTTTTTTTTAATAATAAATGATAAATAATACAGCAACTGCCCTCCACTGTTTGGAAGTGCCTCATAATGGAGAGTAGTAGAAGAAAATAGCAAAGTGGCCAAACCTCTAAATTCTGTTTATTTTTTACAGTATTGATGATTGTTCATTTATTTTTGTGTAAAATTTGGGGGCTTTGATAAACTGACATGAACAGAAACATAGATTGTGTGATGTTTGTTTAAAAATAAGGCAATCATTGCGTAAATAATTGGTTTATTTTTGGTTTGCATAAGTTGTAAACCAAACATTTTCCTCCCATGTAATCAGATCCTCCTGTCATCCTATGAATTGATCTTGATCAATAAGTCTTAAAGCTTTCTGAAAGGACTTTTGAAATTCTCTTTGTACATTTTTTAACTTGTGTTTTTGGACGTAGTACCTCTTCTGTTGTCCTCGAGCTAATGTTGTTTCCAAGAATGGATAAAAAAAAACACAAAATAAAAGAAAACTTTCAAAGACTTTCAGAAAGCTTTGAAAATTATTGATTAAAACTGATTCAATTAGGGAATGTCTGGCTTCTTGGATGGAAAATATGAGAAATCCAGGGATGTTTTAAGATTTGCCATTTCAACCCTTCATCTTAGAGAGAGTGTCAATTATTTGTGGACTTCGGTTGGTGGCTGAGGTCCTTCACTCCTGTGGATATCAGGTGTCCAGTATATATAAATTCATTATGTTGGCTTTACAACCTGAATCTGTGCAGATTAGTACTGAGACCGCCATGTTTGTTACCTTCACATATGGAGTCGTGGTTTGAGGCCTCGCCTGAGGCCAATCAGACCCAGTGAAGTCTGGCATCGATTATTCACACTGAGCGCGCTTTCAGCTTCCTCCATCTGATTAACCGGGGTTCCTGTGAACAGATCTACTTGGTTTACGGGAATAAATACAAAAAAATCTGTCAATAATGAGTTAAGAAGCAGCTCAATTAATTGACCAACCAATTAATCTGCATGTCTAAAGTACCTAGTACAAATCATTAGAGAAATTAAAGTAATAAAAACGTTAAATTAAAGCAGTCCAACACTGTCGAAAAGGTAAAAAACTGAATTAATGGGGGGAAAAAATTATAGAGATAAGAGAAAATACTTTGATATTATGAAGTATCGCTAATTTTACCTGAAAAATATTTCTGGACTTTCCTTTTTATTGTTATGTATGTTCAATTTGTTATCTGTGATATATTTGAATGATTTAATGATGGACACCAGGAAGAGTAGCTGGGTGTAAAGGCCAGCTAACAATAAACAATAAATAGTTGTTAACTGGAGTATAGAGACTCTGAAAAGGTAATATGCTAACAGAACAATCCACTCAGAGCAGCAATGAAGCCAAAACGGTACAAAAAACAAAAACATTTTGCATTTCAGATGCATATAAAACCCTTTCTGTAAATATGTTCTATCCTGAACTCTTCAAGTGACAGTTTTAGTTTTATATGGTTCAAATCCTGTAATAAATTATTCTGCTACTCACGTTTTTACTTTTTAATTATAAACTGGTTAATCCAAAACATAATCTACAGATCAGTCATAAACTGTAGAAGTATTTTTTAGCTCAAGCATACGTATGCTGTTAGTGAGCTTCTTATTTAAGAAAGGATTTTAATTATTTGCTTATTTTCATCTTTTAATGTATTTCTAATTTTGTACAAAAGGCTTAAGAGTTTAAATAAAAAATCTACAGAATGCGACATTTTTAAATCCGATTATATCGTCAGAATAATCGATTACTAAAATAATCCTTAGTTTCAGCACCCACCGAACAGAATGCAGGTTAATTTCAAACTCTTCTGAAGAATTATAAAAAGTTTTGTTATAATGATATAAAAGACTGAACACTAAATGTAATTCAGAGATGAAAAAGAAATCCTGTTCTTTTAATGCAAAATGAACGCAGCGCAGCAAAACCTCCAACATTTGGTGCAGCAACAGGCGTCGTGGCGCGGTGACGTCAGCGTGCCTCCTCTGAGTAACACATCCATTTTAAGCCTGTGTGGATAAAACATGAGCCTTAATTTAAACAGTTGTCATGTGAGGAGGAGGGAAAGAGTCCTGCGTGGGAGAAACTTCAACACTTCAGAATGAAACTTCAAACGACCAAAGAATTAGTTTACCAAAAACCAAAACTCCCCCTTTGTCTCTCTCGCTTTCATGTTAACAAGCAGTGAAGTTTCACACAAAAGCTCTCTGCGCACCTCAGCCGCCTCCCACAGGTTAGACTCTCCTCTCAGTCAGTCACCTGAAGCCGTTCACTAATGACCAACCTGCTGATTTGACGCCTTTCTTTCCTTCCTTTCCCTTTTGCTTTCATTTGCACTCCATTCTGAGATCCCCCCCTACAGAGATAACAGGCACAGGGAAAGCACACAGAGGTGTTAATGGAAACGTACCGTAGAGCCGGTTGGCCGGTCTCACCGCGGAGCCGCTTAAACCGGACCGGGATAATTATAAGGTGTTGCTGTTCACTTTTGAACCCAAGAAAACTAAACACGCTAACGTAACGTTAGCGTGTTTAGTTTTATGCATCAGGAGATATTTTGGTACCAATATACAATAAGGTTCCCTTCGATGGCTTAAAACTAGTTTATAGATGTGTCAGATAGATATGTAATTATTTTGCTTCTTAACTAAATATTTAGTTTGGAGCTAAATATTTAGCTTTCTAGAAAAATATTTTGTTCCAATCTAAATATCTAGGTAGCAGGCCTAATTTTTAGATTCAAGCTAACTATTAGCTTGAGTTAACTATTTAGTTTTCAAATAAATATTTAGTTTGCTAACTAAATACTTTGTTAGCAAGAAAAACAACAACTATGACGGACTATAATGAGGATTAAGTTGTTAATATGCTGGTTTCGGTCGGACAACAACTTCAAATGTGTAAGTTATGCGCCACCTTTAGCATCCATGTTTACTTCCGCAAACACTGAGCTCTACTTCTTTTTATGGCGGTTGGGAGAACACCGAGAACGCTGACGCTATGGCGCCCTCTACTGCGCATGCGGGACCCTTTCAGGCTGTTTGCTCATTCACACTGGATAACACATACAGGTCACAAATATTTGTAAGTGTGAACGGTCATGGCAAAAAAATCAGATTTGACAAAAAATCGGAATTGGGTCACTTCAGGCTGCAGTGTGAACGCAGCCTTAGTAATTTTTTGGAAGCTAAATACTTAGCAGAAAGCTAAATGTTTAGTGTGCTTGCTAGCTAGCAATAGTTGTTTGGAAGCTGGTTAAAAATAAACCAGCTTTAGCTTTTGTTTAGAAAGTTAAACAGATATTTAGCTTTCTAACTAAATACTTAGGTTGAAACTATGACATTTATGAATGAATGAATAACCATCTGAAAATTTGCCTGTTAGAAATAAGATATTTTTGTCTTGGGTTTGATGTAACTGACAGGTGTAACTTAATCCCAAAGGGTGGAAGTTGTTTTCATGCTGCTTTCCTTTTCCATGACCTTATAGCATATATATGCACATCCATACATCCATATAGTTCATCCATAAGTCTGGATATAAACAGCTTCCACAGTCTCAATGGGCGGCTGCTTCTCACGCGATGAGGCTTCTCACAGTCCCATCGTTAGTTTCTGCATGTATGTTGTAATGGAGACGTGCGTCAAAGTCTCCATAGTGAAAGTTGCTGTGTGTCGCATTGAAAACACTCGCTGCATAATGCCGTGTGTGTGTCTGAGAGAGTGTGTGTGGAGGAAATAGGCGGGGGGTCATGAGAAGCCATGTGCATCATTCATGCATGAACTGACACCTGAAGAAAAATAGCTGCAGGTATAATCAATGTGAATGTTCTTCCCAGCGGAGTGTGTGGTTGTATGTGTGTGTGTGTGTGTGTGTGTGTTGTGAGTAGCAGCAGGCATCAGCAGCATTTCAGTCCAGTCAGCAGCGATCTTGCCAGCCCCAGCTCGACCAGACTTGAATAGATCAGTATTGTGTTAATGTGTGTGTGTTAATGTGTGTGTGTTAATGTGTGTGTGTTTATGCTCTGGATGCCATCCATGTTGTTTTCCCTGAGGACAGCAGGGCGACTGCGCGTCCGTTTCATGTAAAACGGCGGCAGCGCTTTGCCTCCTGAACACGGTGCAGCCGGTGGGGGGTCAGCGCTGCACTTTGAAGGCAAGGCGGGGGGGCAGACGAACAACTTTGATGTATTTTCAAACCTACTCACAAACAAACACGCTTGATCCTAGACAAACTGTCGCACCGGCAGAGGTGGAGGAGAACCAGAGCCTCCAAAACACGCTTGGAGGGAGAAGCATGCAGAAATGTGAGGAGTTCTGAGTTTTTACCTCATTTTTCTACATCACAGCTGTCAAACTCAAGGATTGGGAGCCAAATTCGGGCCGCTGTAGCTTTTTATGTGGCCCTCAAGATAACAGTTGTGAGCTTAAATAATATTTTATCAATACAATCAAAGCAGTTTTTATCTATATACTGACCAGGGGCGGCCCAAGCTTTTTTGGGGATGAACATCAGATGCTTCATCGTTCTTTGGCAACATACCTGCTATCGTTAGTATCATTTGTAATTATCTTACATTAATTTTAACCATGCAGGAATAACAAACTAAAAAAATTACATTTTGAAATGCAGAGGGGTATTTAAGTGTGTAGTTATTTAATTTAACTATTAGAAATTAACGTCAGCAGACAAACACTAAATTTACAGTAAACAAGTAAACAAGTTTTTTTATCTATTTCCCTAACAGTGGCAGATATTAACTTATGTGTACCAACTATAAAAATAACATACAAAATGTTTTCCTACCATTTAAATTGTATTATTTAATGTTATTTTGTCATGCTATGTTTTTGCTCTTGGGGGCCCCCCGGTGGTGTGGGTGCCAAATTACACAAAGAAATTTGAAATGGAGATTCCACCTGATGAACCAAAACTGTTAAGCAATGTTTATGAGATCTTTCTCGGTTCTGAAGGCAAAATGAGGTCCAACGTGACACTAGCCACCTAAAAAAATGTTGGGTAATTCTGAAGGCTTCAACAGAATAAAGATTCATCATTTACTCGGTGTTGGAAGTATAATTCCCAAAACAAAAGTGACACTCTCTGATCCTTGAAGGTGACAGATCTCCTGCTAGTTTCCATGTTTAACAAGCTGGGAGCTCCGTAGGTGATCCGCTCCCTCCAAAGACGGAGAAGAAACTTCCTCTGCTCAGAGACAACAACCTCCTCTGAGTCGTTGCTTCGTTTGTTGTCTTTGATAAAATAAATGTTAAAAAAAGAAAAGCATGTTGTAAATAATACATGTCTGTTGGGTAATAAACACACTGAATTCAGTACTGGGAAATAATGAATCCTGCATGTTAATGCTGGTTTAATTGTATGCTGTTAGTTGTGTGCAAAAAATAAAAGATAAAAAATAAATATTAATTTTTTGCACTTCAGCCGTTTAGTGGATCTTAAAACAGGTCATATACTACTGGTCACATTTCAAAGTAAAAATAAATTAATGATAAACTTACCTAAATGTTCCACAATTTAACTATTTATTGTCTTAAGTTTTCTTATCCTACCGTTTTGTATAGTAATTCCTGGTATTTGGTGCAGTTTCTGGATTTGCTGGTTGTTATTGAAAAAAGACCTGCCTGTGATTGGCTGGTGGTGTGGCTCATTTAACGCAGACAGGTTGGTAGCATAAATGTAAAGCCATACACAGAAGGTTGCTCTTACAAAATTCTAACATCCATGCTAGCTAGCATTCTGCCTCTTCTAGCCGCAGCTAGGCTAACGTTAAAAATGTCGGCCTGGTTATGTGAACTTCTCTCGGTCAGCAGGTGATCATGCAGTTTCTCCATTGGTCCAACAAAGAAAGTGTCCAACAGTTTTTGATCACTTATCCATGAGTTGTCACTGTAGTCCACTTGATGCTTTTGGAGTGGTCACTTGGCATTCACATATGCATTGGAATTGGACCAGATTTCACTTTAACCAAATAGAAACCAAGTACATGGACCAGAGTTTTTTTTTTTTTTCTGGTCCGCATCAGAATTCAACAGAGGTCGACGAAGTACTCAGCTATACTTGAGTAAAGATATCAATACTCATGATCAAATCTTACTCAACTACAAGTGAAAGTTGCTCGATCAAAAACTAAAGAACTGAAGTACTTACATTTGAAAATACTGAGTGCTTTTACAGAACCTTCCAGTAGCTTTCTGAAACCACTGAACGATTTATTGACATGTAGAAGCACTCTGCTGCAAAAAGTCTACAACACCTAAAAACTTCAGCTTAAAAATGCAATAAAAATGACAGCTGTTTTCATTCTTAATATTTTATTTAAAATGTCACCACCCCAAAAAAAGAAAAGAAAAAAAGAGGAGAGACTTGAGTTTGAAAGTGAGTTGTGACTAAAAGTTGATGAACTTCACTTCCCATTCCCAGCAGCACATCCTATGTTTTATACAGCTGCTGGTTCCTGCTATTCATCAAGAAAACAGATTCTGTGCTTCTCTAGGGTGTTGGATCATTTGCAAAGAGTTAGTCGAACTGCCTGACTTTCTCCAAGACAACAAATAAAAGGCCGTCAGAATCTCTTTGAACCACATCAACTTTATGAAAGCATCATCGAATGTCTTATATCTTTAATCTACACTGTATCTCTTACTATTGATTTCTCAGGTCTGATCGATGTAACTTGATTTTTTAAGGTGTTTGTACACTGACCTCTGGGTTTCTTCTCATTTTCTTTCCACAACGCACACAAGATGTTATTACACCCCGTCTGGAAGCTGTTCCTCTGCACAAACGTGAATGACAGAGTTCAAACGCAGATGACCTTTCCTCCATCATCATTTCAGGGAGTTTAAGGTTAACTGAAACCATCAAAAGGGAACGCCTGGAAATGTTCTTTGTGTTTCTCGAGGTTAGTCTGTGTTAAACACTTGTTTTTTCATTCAATATAGCTTATTCTAGAATTAACAACCTTCAGTATCAAACGCATCCAGAAAGGCTCTGCACTTTTTACTCATCACAGAAAACTTTAAAAACAGAACTTTAGGCTCCACGTAGCTTAAATCAGCAAACCACAAAAAAACATTCATAACTGCCGATTTTAATAGTTCGAACACCAAATATATCTTAATGTTTAAATACACACAGTAGGAACAGTTCTGGTACAATTGCAGGAGATAACATTCCTTATTTTGGCTATTTGGAGTTCAGCCAATCAGTTTCAAGGAAAATAAACAGAGCTTCTGGATTGGCTGATTTGAAAATACTCAGTACAATTAAGTATCATTGTAGCTGAAATAGCTAGCATTGTAGCTAGCTATTTCAGCTTCACAATCTCCATTTTCTTATGGATATTTTAGAAAATTAATCCACAAAAAGGTGAATCCGTAAAGAGGAGGGAACCCACTAGTTTTCATCCAAGTAGCCAACCTTCAAGTTTGAAAGGTCAAAAATATGCTAGAGAAAACCAAGAAATTTTGAAATAATGTTTTTCTAGAAAACAAAACACAATTTTGAGATTAATCTCCAATTTTCTGAGTTTTTGGCAGAAATTTAATCCTGGTTTTTCTATCTGACCCTAACATGCCGTTGAAGTTTTGTATGTTTCCTTAATGAAAGAAAAGCAACCATTTTATTCATTCTGGGCTCTGCGTTGGTGGGGCAAAGTTTTTTCTTTCAGGGGCCATACATAATCAGCCCAGGGGCTGAAAATGGCCCCCAGACCGCACTTTGGATACCCACTGTGCCATTTTAAATTATTTTAAGTTTTGCTTAATATAGACAGCATTTCCATAACAAATGGAGTCCACATAATTACTTTAAAATATGCTGGAAGATGCATTTAAACCCATCATAATCATTGGTAGTCTAGGCTTTTTGAAGACCTTTTAAAATTATTTTAATTTTATTTCATTGCTTTTTTCCTGCGTTTACGGTCCAGTCCTTTGACCATGACTGCATGATAGACCACAGCAGATGAACACATTCTGAAAAGATGCATCATCCTTCAGTATATTTAGTTTCTTTAGCAGGTTTAGTTTATACATTAGAATTTGCTCCTTCCAGGTCAAAGGTTAATCTTGGCTTCAAGCAGAGGAGTTGGTGTCATGTTAACAATCTTAGTGAAATATTCATAAAAATAATCACATGTTGCAGCGCCACCCGTTTTCTAACTTGTTGTCACTTGATGCATCAACTTTTCTCATCGTCTCCAGTCATTCTAAACTTCAGAATGTTATTTATTTTATTTTAATTCAACAGGACAGAGTTTCTCCTCTCTGAATCATTTTATAAAACTTAAGAGATTCAGACATCTTTAAGTGTTAATGACGTTAATTCAAATTCAGGCCAGTGAACGCCCAGCTGCACTAACCTTGGCAGATTCTCACTCCCGCCTAATGGGAAAGCCTCGAAAAAGCTTTAATAATTCTCAATGGGGCTCTCAGATGATTTAAATGCAGATGCGGCAATGTCTTGCACTCACTTAATGATTTATTTTTTTCACCTTTTAATCCCTCTAAAAGGGAAGGTAGATGTCGTAGCATCCGCAGGAGCTCGAACTCCAGAAGGTTTAAAAAAAACGGCCCTCCGTGACCCCAGGATGTTTTGGCTGAACCTCATCTCCAGCTGTATGAACCTCTGGACGAAGTTTTGGTTTTTAATTAATATGCATGGTTAGAGCAGCTTTAAAGTGTCTGGATTCTGAGTGGCTCTTCAAAGGCTCACCATATAGCATGATATCAAAGTAATCTATCTCTGTAATTTATCACTCACCAGATGGGACTTAAGATCAAATAAGGAAACTTAAGAAGGTGTAGAAAATACTAGTTACTAAAAGATGTATTTGGTAGATTTACTTTGCATATTTCAACTTATAAATTCACCTTCTAGTTGCTCTTTAGCCTCCCAATCAAGTTAGAACAAAAATCACTTTTGAAAGAGTTGCTCTTTATCCCAAAGGGAAATTAAATGTATCTCACATTATCTTTGCATCGTCACAGAGTCGTCTTGGACGGTGATGCAGGAAGGAGCTCCAGTAGCAGTCAGTCTTGCAGCAAATCTGAATATGCCTCTGACTGAAGACAGTGTTGTTTATGACAGTGTATCTGCTGTTTGCATGAGACAGTATTTCACAGTAGTTTAAACCATCAGAAAGCTCTGCTAATCCACCTCATTTGCTTTTGCCGCTCCTCTCTAACCCCGTGTCTGCTCATGTGGTTGGAAAGCTCTGCTGAATAAATGAATGAAAGATGATTTTTGAAGAATTAATAATTTAAAGAATGATTCAAGTTTGATGTTTTATCTCCTCACCTACACCAACAGAAACACTTGGTAGGATTTTCCAACTTCGTTTCGATCAGTTTTACAGTATAAACACAAAGACAGAGTTAGTTTGCAGTCCTGCAGCGTTTCCAGGATATCCATCTTTCAGTGGAGGCGTAATGTTAAAGTAGCAAATGCTCCAAGTTAAACCCCCCGGTGACCTCAGTGAGACGGAAAAGCTCCTGCAAACTGATCCGAGCCAGTCCAGAAACAACTAAACAGATGTTTCCCCCAGCTTAGATTTCCCAGCTGCACTCCGAAAACAGAGACTGGAAAAAAAACAAGAAACGACTGGTGCAGCTAATCACACGGCTCTTTCCTGAAGAGGACGTTTAAACCGAAGTTCAGATCAACTCACTGCGGGATTACCAGGTCTCCACTTGATTTGCATTTCCTCAATTTAACGGATATACACAAGCTTACTGGATCTTAATTCAGTGATACGTATTTAAAAACCCTTTCACATAAGTTGGTCTTCAGGGTCCACGTTTGGTATTTTCAAAACTTGATATTGTGATGTTAACAGCCTTTTCTTTTTGTCAGAGTGCTTCAACCAAGACATGAAGAAATCGAATTTCACCTTCTATAAAACTTTCTGCTACACAATAAATATCAAAACAAGTTAAAACAAGTTAAAAGGTGATCAATCAAGAAACATCACTTAGTCTGTGGTTGTAATTAGAGGAATCAAAGCAACATTTCACACAAAATATAAGAATAAAACAAAAGAATATGCTTTTGACTGAGAGAAATTATGAACAGCAAATAAAGAGAAAAAATTATTTGTAAATTTTTCAGTCATATTCTGTCCTGAATATATTTAGTTTTTAGATAAATATTTAGTTGTAGCTAACTAAATATTTTGCCAACTAAATATTTGGTTTATTAACTATTTAGTCTGAAGATAAATATTTAGCTTGTTAACTAGATACTGAGTTTGTTGCTAAATATTTTTACTCTTACGTTACAAACGGCTCCCCATACGCTGCTGATGTCTTTCCACCCTGACATTGTATCAACACACCTGTTTATTTTATTCAGTTTGTAGAACAAATATAATTGAAAAGATTTTTTATACCTGTATATTTGTGCGATCACATGAATAGCAACACTTATTTATCAAAACAAGAAAAACACAAATAAACGACATCAGTGGAAATCACATCCAAAAATACGCATTAACGTGTGAAACTCATGTCTGATTTTCGTTTATCAATTAATTTGTGCTTTAAATTTATATTATGAATAAGTTTGAATTTTTTGCATTTTACCTGCTTCTATAGAGACTGAAGAATGAATAATATAACCAGCATCACCTCCTGGCTGCTACTTTCCCATGACTTCCTCTGCTCTGCAGGGTCAGCCTGGCTGCTGCTGTTGGTGGAACAGAAACTTGAAAGAAATCATTTTTATCAAAAGACCTGACAGATTAAACTGTTGGACCAGAACTTTTTTGTCAGTGGGGACCAGAGCTGCAGTGAACGCTGCAGCTTTCTTATCGTCACGTTGATGTTGGATTTTTCTTTTTTTATGTGATGCAGTGAATTTCAAAAGTTTGCTTTTGTTGCATGTTTCATGAGAATAGTTTGAGTTCTCTGAATGAAGAGTACTTTCGCTTTGTGAACGGCTGCAGAGGCATCTTAAAGCAAGAAAACTATTTTAAACTGGATACCTATAAATACAGAGAACACACAGTTGTAGAAATATGTAACCTTCCCCACTAAAATAAAAAATAATCTTTTTCTTTCAGAAATAACATTACTAGCTATTCTGAGAACACAAAGAGTTTATTTTAGTTTTCTATAATGGCTCTGTCGCGATTCTTAAATGTCCTTCAGATTTTTACTTCATGGTCAAATATTTTTTCTATCCTTTTGTGGTTCTTTAATCATTTTATCTCAACTTTTTGCTTTTCTTTTCAGTTTTACTCCACATTACTCCCATGTATTCTCTAAGACGGCATCTTATGGCCATTGTACGTAGAAACAAAGGAGTCAAATTTCACCAAATATCTCAGAAATTTTGAGATAGCAGAAATTTGCTAGAAAAAAAAATCAGAAATGTCAGAAATGTTGAGATTAATCTCAGAAGTTTTCTAGAATGAATAGTTATTTTTTTTAGTTTGAAAAGTAAAAAAGTTTTGAGATTAATAGAATTTTTTTTAGAAAACCAGTAAGCTCTCAACTTCACAAGTTAAGTGCTAGAAAAAACTCAAATTATGAGATTAATCTCAGAGGTTCTCTAGAAAAACACAAATAAATATTTGACCTTGAAAATTCAAACATCTGCTGCAAAGAATTTTTCTTGAAAAAAACTTAGAGATTTGAGTTTCAAAAGTGACTTTTTTTTAAATTTTGCAAATTTTTTGAGTTCCAAAAGCTGAACATTTTTGACACGTTTTTTTTTTCTATAAATTTCTGAGATTAATCTAAAAATTGTATTACATTTTCTAGCACACTTTTGAATTTGAAAACTCAAAAGAGTTTTATTTTTAGTTTTTTTCTAGTAAATGTTTTGCAGATTTTGCAGATTTTTTTCAAAATAAGAGATTAACCTCAAAATTATTTTTTTTCTGGAAAATTGAACAATTCTGATACAGAAATGTTCTTGCTTTTTTCTCAAATAAATTATGAGATTTCTCTCATAATTTCTGAGTTTTTGGCGGACATTTTTCAGCCCGTGCTTCTCCTTCCTCCAGCTGTTATGTTCTCCGCTCTTCATTAAATCTTGATGTACATGAGTGAAGCCAATATATCTTCAACCTCCAAGACAGCCTGCTCTGAAATCAATGGTGTTCCTCGAAGTAAAACAGAAAGACAGAAGATGGCTTTATGAAATATTAACCAGCAGGTCCCCGAGGAGCCGTGGCGATGCAGCGTCTGACCCAATTAGCATCGGCTGTTCACCTGTCAGGCTCCGGTCCGACGCAAGCCCGCGTTATCCCAGCCGCCGTGTTCTCCAATCATGACATAATCCATCTGTGCCCGTCACAACCCGAAGAGAGCAACCAGCTCCAACAGCGTCTGCGTCTTCAGGAGAGACCCGCTTTAGTGTTTTCGCCTACACACACACACACACACACACACACACACACACACACACACACACACACCTAAAAACACCAAAAAACACACATTTTTTGATAAAAGGTTCCTGCGCTATGATGAGGTGGCTTTTCAGCCATGTGGAAATAGATTTATTTAACAAAACTGTAATGGAAACACTGTTTTCGCATCACCCCAGTCACGTGATCAACAGCCGGAAGTTGCCACTGGTGAAAACGCTGAAGAATAGACAGGAAGTAGTAGGAGGACGATGATTTTTTTTTTTTTTGGGCTCCACCAGAACTCTCACAGCATCACAGTTCATAAAAGTTGTGTGTTATTACAATGTGTTGAATCTATAAATTGATTTCTCTTCTGTAAAATGGCCGACAACAGTTTTGCATACATAACCACTGACAAGGCGGGTTTGTTGCTCCAAAGCCTGAATAAAGAAGCTGATGGCTGATAGATGTAGCTGTTTACATCCTTTGCTGACATGATTTGTAACAACTTATCGGGCGAACAACCTTAATCATGTGTGATTTTAATTTAATTTCTTATTTAATTGAAACACCTGCATCGTAAAATTGTGCTTTTTCCTCATTAGCACACATCTGTAATGGGAACACAGTTTGTTTGTTTGTTTGTTTGTTTTTGGCAGTTTTGCAGTATTCTGGACATTTAGATGAGCATAAAAACTGAATGCTGCTTCTTCATGTTTGGTTCTGGTTCTGGGGATGCAGAGCAGAGCAGAACCAGGTGGGCATGATGGCAACAGTTTGACTTTTTAACTAACTGTTGATTGCTGTTGCAGTAATCATTGCAATGGAAAATAAACACATGGATGAGTTTCTATTTTTCAGCCCTTTAATTCCAGAAATCAATCAAGTTTATTTGTGTAGCACATTTCAGCAACTAAACAGTTCAAAGTGCCTTACATCATAAAAACACCAAGACACAAAGTCATAAGAGACACTAAACAGTCAACAACTGATAAAACCAGAAACAAACTTTACGGTTTGATGAATGCCATCATCAAAACTATCAATATTCCTCAAACATGTAGGTCAACTTTTTGTTATGGTTCTAAAGCTACTCTAAACATCTGGGTTTTTAGTCTAGATTTAAATAAGTCAGTGTTTCAGCTGTTTTACAGTTTTCTGGAGGTTTGGTCCAGATTGGTGGTGCATAAAGCTGAATTCTGTTTCTCCATGGAAATGTTCTTCAGGTGATAGAAGGCTGGTTTTGAAACTGTATTTATGTGTCTCTGAAGGCTCAGGTCAGAGTTTGTCACCACACCCAGGCCTCAGGGTGATCTCTGGTTTCTAGTTTTAATAACTGAAGGTGATGTAAAGAAACACCACAGCATGATGCTGCCACTGCCATGTTTTAATGGCAAAATGTCTAATCTGGTTTCATCTGACCATAAAACATTCTTCTGGATATAATAGATGAGTGTGGACATTTTCTTATCTTGTAATTTTAATCCTTTCATTATAAAAAGAAGATATAGATGTGAACATTGGTACAATCAGGACATTTTTCACCATTTAGGTGGAAAAAGTTATAAAATTCTGAATCATGACCTCGTTTCAGAAATCTGGCATTTACAAGGGTACTTTAACTTTTTAGATCTCTGCAAAATGATGGTTTAAGCGATGAGCCTGAGCCTCAGGCTGCCTGCAGCAGCAGCTATTCACACACTATAATTGATTAAAGCAGGCAGTCACCTGTATGGCTGCGTCTCACAGACTGGAGCTTTGAGATGAAAGAGTAAAGAGATGAATTCAAACAAAGGCAGGAGCCAGCAACAGATGGCGGAAAGAAAGAAGACGCCAGAAACTTTTCTTTTTTTTCCAAGGCAGCTTCTCTTGTTTCCACTTTCTCCTCCATCAGATGGCGGAGGTGGCGGCTGCAGAACAGACGGAAATAATCCCAAAAAGTTTGTGTCAGTCACACACGTTTGTGTTTCCGTTTTAAAGTGTCACTCCCAGGCTGTGACAGCTGATTTTGTTGTGGCAGACGCCCCTGATGATTTATTTATCAATCACATGTCTGTCCTCCATCTGAGGCATCATCTCTTCTCTGGAACAGAATCGCCGCCGATGCAAACGTACTCCACTATTTGAAAATAATAAGAATGTTGGATGTTTTTCGGTTTGACATGCAGGTAATGTGAGCTCATTTCTGTTCAAAGAAGGATTTTATTTCCTACAAATAGCTCCCAGATGGCAGGTGTGTTTCTTTTTTTGGACAACAAATCTGGTTGAAATGGATTCTGAGCCGATTTCCTCTCTCTCTTTCTTATTTTTATTAGAAACACAAACCAAATTCAAACCAAAGGAGGGTAAAAACTCCTAAATCATCACATTTAAGTACCTAATAGGATTGTGTACAATCTGTTTACTGTGATTTCAGTTTTAGGCTGGTATGTGAATTCACATTTTCTTTACATAAAATGAAAGATGAATCAACAAATCGCCTGCCATTTTAACTAGCTGAGTTAAATTATATACTGAGCAAAATTCAGACATAAAAAGATTCAAACAAAAACAGAAACTATGAAAGGAACTAATAATGAATATTATTATTGGCTGACAAAAGGTTGAAATCTATCAATGTCTTTAATTGTATCTCTTTAAAATGGTTTTGAACATATTAATGGTTTTTAGAATAAATAAATGAAAGAGAAAGGTTTTGTGTCAGGGTTACTCTGTCCGATCAGTTCGGCCACCATCGATAAAACCGATAAGTCGGCTCCTCGTTGGTCCCAAGTTGCTGTTGCAGTTTCTGAAAACACAAATAAAGCAGCCAGATTTTTTTTTGTTTTTGGAAGGAGGCATTATTTATGTTCAAAATAAAAAGTTTTAAAGAATTTTGGATGTTTGCTGTATGAAAAGAAAGACATAGTTTTCAAATTCTTTTAGGTTCGGTTAAACACGTAGTTTCAGTTTTAAAAAAGGATTTGAGTCACTTTCTTTCAAAATGCTTGCTATATTTAGCCACGTTTAATAAATTAATTAAAAGCACAAAGAAGGCTTTTAGTCTTTGGATAGATGAATACTTTCCAGTGCAGGAAAATTATGTTGGTCATAATTCTGATTAACAATAAAAAGTTCAAGAAACAAATTTCTATCATTCTTGAACCACAAAAATACCAGTCCGAGGGCCACAAGGGCCACACTTTGAACACCCCCATTCTAAAATCTACAACATTCTACCTACATGTTCAGAAAAATAAATGTTTTTAAAAATTAATCCATGCAGCTGAGCCCGACACGTTGGGAGGATTTGAGCTTTAAAAGGTAAAATCTGAAATAATGATTCAGTTTGGTGCTTCCACTCCACTTTAGCGGCTCTTAGCATCGTCTCGGGGATCTGATTTGGATTCATTTGCTGCTTCTTAAACGATGAGACCGGGTTAATCAAGCGGCACTGCCCACACTCTCAAACAGCTCTGATTACCTGCCGTCTGTGAAGACATGTACAAATCACAGTGTGGCATCAAAAACACTTGAACAAAATCTGAATTATTATCTCAAATATTCATCTGAGAGTTATGCGAGAATTTCCCCTTCCCGTGTGCGGCTTAACAAACAGCTCTGGGCTTCAGAGAGACGCTGGTAGTAGCTGCACTAAATGAAAAATGCAGAACTCAGGAGCAGTTCCTCAATGTCATGGAAAAATAGAAAATTAGAAAATAAATGTTACGTTCTGAACATGGTCATTAAGCTGTAGTGCTGAGCAAATCAAGAGATTAATTAACGAGTACTGTCATGGGGAAACCAGCAGCGTCAGATGAGTTGTGGACAAACAAGCAATGATTTCACAATTTGTTGACTTTGTTACATCTGGGTGGCTGAATCTCTGCTGCTGGTTTGTGTTGTTTTTAGGACTGTAAATATGGATTATTCTGTCAGTTAATTGGATAAAAACTACGGATTTTTATTTAACCACCTAAACATTTTCAATACAATAATAAAAATATTTGAAAAGATTCAATTAAATAAATAATTAAATTCCTTTTTTAAATCAGAAAATACGTATTTTGTTGCCTAAAATGCAGCTAACAAGAATGCAGGAAGTGGTTTCTGAATGGTTAGTCAACAACAAAACTCTTGCATTTTCCAGCAGCCATTGTACAGCACATATAGCAGTAAAACTAGCTGACCAAACATGCTGGAGCTCAGCTTTGGTTGCTAGGTAACGGTCGGAGTTCCATTGGGGTTGCTAGGTAACGGTCAGAGTTCTGACCGTTACAGGCAGTGCCTGCTGATTTTTGACGTTGCAGGTTTTTGAAATGGCTCATTTTCCAGACACTAAAAAACAATAATTTGTTACCAAAAACTGTATGAGTGTTTTTTTAGTGCTTTGTCTGTCTTTAGAAGCAGCAGAAACCCAAGTGGAAGTACAGAAATGTGCAAAATGTGAATGTTGCATACGTGCCCTTTAATATCTTTATTGTGCTTTTGAATGACATCAGTTGAGCCCATTTCGCCTCGATAAACAGAGTTTGTCTCGCTTCAGACTGATTTTTTGTTTGATTTAATTCATAAAATAACCTGACTTGTGTTTTTTTTTTTTTGTTTTGTCTTTGTGTCTTCCAGTGTTGAGTCCGTGTCCCGTTGCTGCTGCCTCAACCAGAAGGTGTCACTCCATCTACAAAGGCTTCGCTCGCTGTCTGATGGATCTGGGCGACAGTTTGACCGACAACGCCCGCAAGGAGGAGGAAACCCACGAGATCCACTCCATCTGCAGGTCAACACTCAGAAACAAGCATGAATTACAGAGAAAACTCAGATTATTCTTAATCTCTGTTTCTAGAGAAGCTCATTATGCATTACCGAATGTCGGGAGTTGGGGATGAGCCTTCAAAGAAAAGTTTAAAATTTTACTAATTCACAGTCAGTCACTATCTACGACAGCATTTCAGGGCCATTGTAGATAGAAAAAAGAGAAGAAAAAACTTTTTTTAGATTAATCTCAGAAATGTTCTAGAAAATCTAGAAAAAAAAGAACTCAAACATTTTGAGATTGTGGCAGGAACTTTACAGAAAAGCCTTGGAAATTTCTGAGTTTCAAAAGTTGAAGATTTGCTAGAAAAAAAAAAATTAAGATTAAGGTTTCTGAATTTAGTAAAAAGTTCTCTGAAATGTCATTGTTGCTTGGCTGACATTTACTCTTCCTTTTCTGCTGTCTGGCCCTAAACGTCGTCGTATCTGATGTCAACACAGCACATTGATTCAAATCTGTCTTACACTGCAAATCAAAACGTTGCCTCTTCGTATCCATGCAGCAGTTTTCTGAACAACTACATGAATTTTTAGCATCAAACTTACCGTAATATGAAATAAGCAGCATCTGATTGACAAATGGGAACTGTTGATATGTTTAAAGCTTTTGATACAATAAAATCAAGACAAAGTTTAAAGCGATGAACTACTGCGCATTTATTCTGTGTACGCAAAAGGTTTTACTAATAATTGTTCCTCAGTTTCTAAATAAATGAGAACAAAGTATGTGTCTTGCAGAATTAATCTGACAGTCATAATTTTTTTCCTAATTTGTCCAGTTTTATGGAGCAACAGCCCAAAACCATCTCCTTAAACGTTTCTTCCACTACAGAAAACTTTGATCCTTGTTTCCTCATGAAGCCAAATTGATTCGACTGCAAACACATAAAGGCTGTTAGACGTTTTAACCAAAGTACAAACCTTGTCAATAAAACAGCAGGGATCTTATTCAATTTTCAGGTTCAGAAAAATCCTTGAGAGGTTTCAAGGACTCTGCACGATTGCTGCTTTTGTTGCTATTTAAAAGTTTTTTTAGTAAAATGGCAGGAATTCACCTCCAAGATGAAGAAATAAATTGAAACATCGAGTAAACAAGGTCTAATAAACGCTTTACAGACACAAAAGCCTTTGCAGGAGCAATTATTTTCAAGATTATTGTTCCATTATTTGCAAAACCCAGAAACTAAAATATAGATTTTTTTTTCTTTTGTATTATGTCAAAGAAAAGAGTTATAAATGTTTTGTAAATTAAGTCCAGGGTTTGTTGAAATATTTCTAAAAATCAAAACATTTTATTTATTGAAGGCTTCTTATTTTATAAAAAGAACCTTTTGAACCATCTAGTTATAATCATGTTATAACGTTATTCCCTCATCAAAAATATACTTTGATTCTTTCATGCTGTTTAGAAATCCTTTAGTCTCCATGGCAACCATCCAGCTATGCAGAATGCCTGGGTGGACCTAGCCCCGCCTTCGAGGCGCAGCTCCTCATAGTTCCTGCCTTACAGAGCAGAAACTATGCTCTGCTCCTTCAGACTAGCCAGCAGCAATGAGCAAATACCTGATTGAACAGAGCATCTGCTGAGCTCATTATAGAGCAATACTGGAAAAATCGTTGCTAAAGGGTTAACAGAGGTTGTGATGACTTCCTGAAGGCTGAGTTTCAGAAAGAGCATGAGCTTTTAAAGGGACAGAGGCTCAATTTCAAGGTGTTAAATTACGAAGTAACATTTTTTAAGGCATATATAGCATTTTTTAACAAATGACGTTAACATTGTTACTTCATTGTGCTGATTCCATATGCCTGTAAATTAGGTAATATTTCCTCTTTAATAAAAAAAAGATGAAGAACATGATAGCAAATTGCTCCAGGAATGAAAATAATAGGAATAATCTGTTAATCTGACCTCCTGCTCTCTGTCTGGAGGTTAAAACTGGAAGTCTGATGGAGTCAGTTAAGCATACTTTCATTTTCTCTTGCCCCCCATTTATTCTCCCTATATTTCGGGTCTTCATCTCCTTTTGCCATCCATCATTCGTCCCTTGCTCTGTCACCTCGGCTCGCCGCTATATTTACACACACCTTTGTCATCCATCTTCTAAAGAAGTGCTCTGAAGGAGATATTAACAACTTGAAAGTTTCTGTCAGTGGAAAACTTTTTACCCAAACCAAATATTAGTTATTGTTTCTAATCAGCCCAACTGAGCGGATGCAGCTGCAGGAAGCGTAAAGCTGCAGTTACTCTCTGATAAAGCACATATGCTGCAAAGCTGACAGGTTAACTTCTTATTCAGCGAAGCAGAACAGGAATTGTGACCAGCGTTCTTTCCCGCTGCATTATGAATGAGCCGTAAGAAAACTAAAAGGGAAATTGTGACTCATGCACGCTCCATAAAGAGATTACACTTATATAATAATTCACAGAGAGTTTTTGTTGCTCGCTGTGTGTCATTGACTCCTGGAAGGATTCTCATTTTTCCTGACAAACAGATGCTAATTCAGATTTACAAAGTCTCCTTAAGGGAAACATAATGAATTTCTTCTGAGTAGAGTTTCCTGTGGCGGTTTGGTTTTACAGGAATTATTTTGTTTATTTGTTGCTTCCATTTATCTTTTTGAATCGACTGAAATTAGAAGTTTTGCAGAAACATTCATTATCCAGGAAGCTGAATTATAAATTCCTCTCGGGTTTTGCTTCAGGTAAGTGGGATCCTCACTCCTGGGAATATTTAGTTGGCATTCAAGTAGGAACATGCTTTGGCACACAGATAATTATCATGCAGAGCTTTGAAACTACCTAGTTCAATCCAGAGATTGTTTTTTGTTACCTATAGAAGACCGGGCTGCAGAGGGAATAGATCCAGGAAGGAATCCTGGTGACCCTTTCCCCCAGCAACGCTCGGCTCCTCATGAGGGATCACACTTATTCCCAGTCCAAAACGAAAATACAGTCATATTTCAGAAAATTAGGACATCCCATTAAATATTCAGTTCTTTCAAATGAAATGGCCACACATACAGTTGAAAACAGAAGTTTACATACACCGTATAAAACGATACATCCACCTTATTTTTATATTTTTGTTTAAAGTTAAATCAGAAACAAACTTCTGTTGTTTCAGGTTAGTTAGGATCAACAAAATTATTTCTGTTTCTAAATGCCAGAAAACTTACTGAGAACATTTTACAGAGATTTTTCTTTTGTAACTTTCTTTGAATTTAAAAGTTTACATACACTTGGTTAGTATCAAAATAAAAGTTGGGTTTTATGAACCTTTATATGAGCTCCTACTGATGCAACTGATTCATTAGTTTTGTGTTATTTAGTTTGAAAACAAATCTTTAGTTTGGAGCTAAATATGTAGTTTGTCAGCTTAATATTTGATGACTTGCTATTTAGTTTGGAGGTAAACAAATGTTAGTGTGTAGACAAAATACTTAGCTAAATTATGCCTTTAGTAATTAATATTACCAATTAGTAATTGATATTACTAAAGGCAGTTATTGTGACACATGTCACATCATGCTTCATGCATGACGAGGTTCTGAAATCAGGAAAAACTCCTGGTTGTTATGGGCATAAAGAAGCCGCGCTCCTTCGGTTTTATCCCTGAATTATCTCTGTGTGGATTAGTGAGCTTTAAAAACTCTCTTACTGTCACCACTTTAGAAGCAATGCTCGGTTTAATGGTGACACCTGATTAAAGCTGGGAGTACAGCGCTGGTTAAAGACACTTTCCTCACAATAACAACTCGTGTAACTGTGTCTGTGTCACCATGGCCCTGCAGCCGCGTCCTGCTACCACTCCACTGTTGTTAAGTCTCCTCTATTCCTTGAGGTACCAATTAAACTAATCCTGCAGCCCAGCCACCTCAGTGTGAGTTGCCTAATGTGCAGGCGTGTAACACACAAGCAGTAAATCCTCATGTCTGCATACACACTCTGTCCTTGTCTTACTTTCTCTCTCTTTCTCTTCCACCCCTCCATGCTTCTCATCTCGTCTTCTTTCCTCTCAGGAACATGGCTTTAGTACTTCTATCAGAGCCACCTAATGAGAAGGTAGCTCCACACTCAAGATCCACAAACGTTGCTCACGCTCCATCCATTTTCTTATACTCGTGCACAAAAAGCTCAGTGAATAAGAGGCTGTGATTTGCATCTAGGCCAAGGCTGCTTCATTGTCAGAGTCGTCCCAGGAGTGCAGCGCTGCTTTTATTCCTTATGCTCACAATAGGCATTATGCAGCTACAATCGTTCACCGTCGATCTGCTGAGGTGAAAGGGAAATATTTCAGGCTAAACATACTGAGGGGGAAAAAAGATGCGGCAGAATTAATCAGTAACCTTTCGCTGAATCCTAAGGAGGAACTTTAAAAGGAAAGAATAGAAACCACTTTATATTTTCTGCATTCTTCTACCCTTCCAGGTTTTACCCGATTTATTATCCCGCTGTTATAAACGGCATGGCTTCAGACATAATGCAAAATAACTACAGTTGTTGTTTTCTGTTGGTTTGGATCCGCCTCAACTATTCAGCTTCTCAGCTTCCTGTTTTTGTAAACTAGATCTAACTCACTCTAAGTCAAATCTTCTCTGCTTTAATCAACTTCCAGTTTGCCTATAAAGCCCAGTTAATTTGAGGAGCGTTTGTTTTTGTTGTTTTTACCCAGAATACCCTGTGCTTTAGTCCGTTTCCTGCTGTCGGAGCGGTCTCTGCTCTGCTTGGCGTTCACATATGCATTCAAACCAACCAGAGGTCAGTTGAGGTCACTTTTTTTGGTCCAAATCAGTTTGATTACGGATTCTCAGTCTATCAACAAGGCACTTCAAAGTGCTTTACATCATGAAAACATGAAAACAAAATCATAAACACAACGTACAGGCAGCAACTGTGAAAAAACATTACATTTTGTCCAGTGCATTCCTCAGGCTTTGGTTCAAAAAGTCATTACATCCAATCCAGATTTATTTATAAAGTACTTAAAAAAACACAGAGCATCAAAATGCTGTACAGACAAGAAAAACATAAAAAAATATACAGAAACAGATTAGAAAGACATAAAATAGCTAAATAATTACAAAAATTAAGTGCAATTAAAGGAGAATCAGATAAATAAATAGCAATAAAACATTTAAAATCTCACTTGGTGTGAAAAGCCTGGGAAAGAAGATGAGTTTTAAGATGGGATTTAAATTATGAGGAGAGGCGGAGCGTTTGGACTTTAAGTTTCCAAAACATGCTTCTGGTGTTGCTGGTTGCAGTTTGGATAAATATAACTGAGCATCACTAGCATGAAAATGTAAAGAGAAGTGGTCCAAGCACTCAGCCCTGTGGGACTCCATTACAAACAAGCATTCAAGGAAGATTTACCAGCAGCATGCAGTGAAATTTGTTGGATAAAAATGATATAAAACAGCCTTGTGCTGTTCCTGAGTCCATTATATAAAGCCAAGTAAATATCTTCACCCTGCCATTAAAATCCACTCATTTTAAATATGAATGATCAATCCTGGAATCCAAATGACCTTCTCATTACTGAGGTGCTTTTAAGCTGTTGATGAATAAATATCAAATCATCTTATATGAACTATGCCGTTCATTAACCTGTTGGTCTCAGGTTGTCATTCACAATGACAGGGGTGTCAAACTCCAGTCCTCAAGGGCCGCTGTCCTGCAGTGTTTAGATGTGCCACAGGTAAAAAACAGTGGAATGAAATGGCTTAATTACCTCCTCCCTGTGTAGATCGGTTCTCCTGAGCCTTGCTAATGACCTAATTATTCTTTTCAGGTGTGGTGCAGCAGAGGCACATCTAAAAGTTGCAGGACAGCGGCCCTTGAGGACTGGAGTTTGACACCCCTGTCACGAGAGGACCCAAACTTGGGTCCTCTCGTGACAGACAGGTTAAAGAATGTTCAGAAACAATTTGATGTAGTAGCTATAATAAACAGTCTTAAAAATTTCTTATTAAAATGTCAGGATGCCAAATGGAGAAAACTAATAACCTTTCAGTCAAAGAATTTGTCAAGTATTAACAGCCAAAAAGGTGGAAATGTAACTTTTGTTTCCTTGGCTACGGTCACACAAATAAAGGCAGAAGTCTGGGCGCAATCAGAAAACCTCCAATACAAGGTTGAGTTTTCTTTTACTGCATCTTCTCCCTCTGCTGCACCTCTACTTGCTTTTATGTTGCTATTCTCTGCAGATTTCGATAAGGCCATTCATGCTTTTGTTGCTCCTCACTGCGCTGCTCTCCATTTCAATTCCTGCCGCAGTTTAAAGTCCCTTTCAGGTTCACAACTCTTCGGGGATGCAACAGTTTAAACCGGAGCTGCCGCCAGATAAAGAGGCCAAAACATTTGAAAGTTCAGCATCCATCACTACTTATCGCATCGATTTATTTAGACATAAAGGGTTTTTTTTTTTTGCAGCTTTTAGTCTAAAGTAACTCCCCATTAATAAAAAAAACTGACTATGAATCTGCAGGGCTTCTATCTGCATGCAGAGACATTTAAAACCTAAACTTTTAGTGCTTCAGTGGAAAATGTAGATCAGGTGTTCTGTTTGAATCACAAAAAATAGAGAATTTAATATTTTACCTTAAAGTATGACAACCCTGTTACCTCTATGAAGGCCACAGCAGCTGAAGTGTTGGTTTCAACATGAAAGCTTTGTCAAACTCTTTACCAAGAATAGCTACATTCTTTTCATCCCTCCTCCTCTCTCAATTCACGCTGCGCTCTGGGGCCCAAAGGTTGTTTTATCTCTTATTTTTTTTAGTTTTCCTTAATTCATCAACCTTGAGTGGAATAATGACTCCACTTTCTGTGGTGAGTATATATAAAAAACAGAATCACAGCAACCCCCACCTCTTGGCTCCCCTGGGGAAACGTTGTTAAAAACCTTAAAATAAATGAATCTTTCATTGGACAAACTGAGATAAACTCAAGCTTTTTGAGTTTATTTACTTGGCTTAACATTTTTCAATAAAAATAATTGTTATAACCACAAATGCCACAATTATTGGCATTCCCAAAACAAATAGTCTTTATGCATTGTGGCCTTTCATTCACAAATAAATAAATAAATAAATAAATAAATAAATAAATAGTTTTTATATCATTAAAAACAATTTATGAAATCGTACACACATAGCTGGGTCTTTATAAAAATGAATATCTCTGCCACGTCATTAAAAATACAGGTCCTTCTAAAAAAATTAGCATATTGTGATAAAGTTCATTATTTTCCATAATGTAATGATAAAAATTAAACTGTCATATATTTTAGATTCATTGCACCCCAACTGAAATATTTCAGGTTTTTTATTGTTTTAATATGAAAATAATATGGTTCTTGATGCAGCGCCCCCTCAGGCGAAGAGGGGAACAGATTGCTCAAAGGTTTTGGTTGGAAACAGAACAAATGTTGCAACTTTGAGCCCAACCAAACAAAGTCTACCGGACTAACAGGAGGGAGAACAACTTAATTCCATGACCTCAGAGCCATGCAAAAATGCTGCATTAATTTTTATTCTAACCAAGCTCATATAGTTTCAGCCTTCTTTCAGCCAGCTGAGCAGCAGTGCATGGCAACAAGTGTGTCAGTTGATGTTTCAGAAAGACAAATTAATGTTTGTGGTTTTGCTAACATTTGTATAAAAAGATTTTTTTATGCATCAGAGCCGAAAGAAACTTTTTAGCACCTTGTTGTAGCTTGAAACGAGCAACTGGCCCATATCAGGAAAAATGTTGTCAGTTTTGTCGTAAACCTCAATTTTAAAACAGGTAAAACTGTCAGATTCTGGCTTTTAAGGCTGAGAAGCTGCGCTGCGGTTTATCCATCTCACATGAAGCCGACTGTCAGGGTTCAGATCGTCTGCAGAGAAGAACATTGTGTTTTCTGATTCTTCTTCTCCGTCCCTACCACGTCATTACAGCATCATGTATCTGGATGTGTAACATATTTTAATGCTACGCTGTGACACTGAGCTGCGAAAGCTAGAGGTGATCTAAAAAAACTGCAGCAGAAGTGAGCTGAGACTTTGAGCGTTTTTGGATGTCAGCAGCAGCAGCAGCAGGACGTTCGCAGCAGAACAGACGTTCTCTCTGGAGGTTTTATTACTGTGAAAGCAGCTGCTTGTCTGTCAGTGTCCTCACTGAGTTTCTGCTGTCTCTGCACCACCTGTGTCCGTCTGAGGAAACATCTCAGACCCGCAGACAGGAAAAAATATCCCCTACTGAATGGGATTCCATCACGTTTCCCCCTGCAAACACTCTGTCTGCACCCTGATGGCTGCACAGACTAAAGCCAGATGCCTCCTCGCTCGGCTCGGGTAAACAGTTGCCCTCCAGCTGCAGCAGGAGCCGGACCTCAGGAGTGTCTAAGTCTTGGATAAAAGCCACCGTGCAGCCGCATCGGGAGTGCTCAGGCTGTTAAAGTTTGTAAAGATGCTTGTGCAGAGGCGCAGGTATGTGAGCTTAAAAAGGGATGACGGTAGGGAGAACAGATGTGAGGTAAAGTCTGTCAGAGGTAAATGTTTGTGTGCTGTTTGATCACACACAGATGTCCAGCTCAAAGTGGAGCTGCTGAAAGATTTTGGTTTCTGCTCTTCACTTCAGCTATGGATTTTATTTTCAGTTTCATTCTGGGATGAGGTGATAAAACAAAGAGCTGCAGGTGAAATTTACTCCTCAATTTAATCCACTTGAATTACTGTGGAATAAAAATCAACAGGATTTAGAGGTAATAAGAATTTGAGTTAATTCTTCATTCAATATAAATATGCCATAATAAAGTCTCAAACCTATATATTTTTTTAAAGTAAGCCCCTGGGAGCATCTGTATTAAGTTTTATGACCACATGTCAAAGCTTTTTGCCTAAACATTAAATTATCTACTGAAATAGTTTGCTTCACTGTCTAAACTCCTTTTTCCATTCAGAACCTGGAATTACAGTCAAAACTCGCCTTTTCTTCTGTATTTCATTCATTTTGTTTGTGTGTAAATCATGCTTGAGTGGATTTCTTATGTTTGGAAACTGATGTGTGTTGTTGCTGTTAATGAAAGCCCAACTTAAAGCTTTTGTAGTACTAAATAATTTCCTTGTGACAGATTGTTTCTGCGTTCCCGCTCTGCTTGTTAACTCTCCTCAGAGACAGTTTATCCAACACTTTCATGATGAGGGGAAGAATTAGCAGCCAATTAAAGTCAGATATTCCTAGCTGCAGATGTGAAGCTTTGAGGTCAGCAGAACAGAAAATATCATCTTTTGTTCTCTCTGTCTAAACGAATCATAAGCTGTTTGATTAGCTCCTGCATTTTCCTGTAAAAAGTCTCAGTTCTCTATTTTTTGTTTGGGTTTTGAAGATAAGTAAACACAGAGATAACAGCAAGAGTCAGCACAGATTTAGTCAGATTGGCCACTCATACAGAAAAAAAATTGTTTTATTTCAACAGAGTCAGAATGTGAACCAAAAAATTCAGCTCTTATTAGCTTCCTGAGCCTGATCCTCTGGTTTCAATAGTCTTCATTAAACAATCCCTGCTGCATGATCTGAAAGAAGGAGAAAGTCACTACAATGCTCTTCCTCTCCAAAAGTTTCACTTATGGTTTTGACATTCAACTAAGACAGATAACTGAGGTAATGCTAAATAATCGAAAAGAACAAAAAAGCTTAACTTGATTTATCGGACAGAAATACTGTCTGCTTCCTGTCTGCAGGTCTTGGGATGAGTTTCACGACTGCGCTAACATGGCTATGGCTGGCTGTCCGGAGGAAGCGGCGGCCGTTTGGGAGTCTCTTCGCCAGGAATCCAAGAAGATGCAGTTCTCTGGAAACCTTTATGACATGTGCTCCAACCGGAACAGCCACCCGGCAGACTCCATCTCCCCCCACGGCTCCCTGAGCCAGGAGGAGATCAACCAGGAGTCTCTAAGAGGACGCGCGGATCATCCGGCAGCCTGCCTCCATCCTCTGCTGCTACTGGCTCCTCTCCTACTGCTGCTCCTTTGGATATAGCCACCCTGAAGAAATGTGACTAGTGTAAATAGATAAAACTTTGTGTAATATTCTCTTTCCCCAAGTCCATAGACGTTCCTCTGCTTCTTCCTCTGCTCTGCCAGGGGTTGCATATTTCTAATTGCATGCTGAGATGGCCTCACGGTCCTTTTGATAACGCATTTCTGAACTTCGGTTCCGTTTCATGAATATTCTCTGCCGTTTAATGAGTGTTTCTCTTGGAAATATGATCTGTACTTCTGCAAACACAGTTTTAGAGACGCACAGTGGAGCCACGTGTCTGTCTTTACGTCCTCACACTTTCGAAATGCAGTCATAGGTTTGCATGTGATGATTCTAGGAAGACTTCAGGTTCCTAACTGTGGTAACAGAAAATGTAACAACAAAGTCACAAGCAATACTGTCAGGATTTATGATGCATTCACTTATCGAGATTTTAGGAGAAATTTGTGTTTCTGTCTTTAAACGTCTATTTTCTGAGCTCCAAAAACTGATTGCATTGAAGATCGCTGTTTTTCACCAAAGTTTAAAACAAGTGACAAACAAGTGAGAGTAAATATGTGTGTCCAACCACAGTTTAAATAAAAAGTTGGTTATTTCAAATAAACAACTGTTGGCACGAACTTTCTGATTGGGGAGCAGGAAACAATTTCTGCACAAACTTACAAAAATAATTTAAAAATGTACAGTTTGAACTTCTGGTTCAAAATCTACTCAACTTTTAAATTTGTCTACATTGTGTGATTGATTTTATAGCAATTTCTCAAGCTGAGCATGCATGTGGCGACAGTGGAGTAGAAAAACTCAACAGGATGAAACAACAAGCAGAACCAGAACCTGGATCAGTATGAGCGACTATCAGAAAGGGATAACAGCGAATGATGCAAACTGGAGAGTAGTAGAGAAAGAAAGTTAAGATCTGAGTGTTTGTTGTAATTTTTAGTTATTTCTTTAGTATAAAAAAGCTGGCATGATAGAATTTGGTTTGTTTTGGCTGAATTAAAAAAAAAAGATCTTACAACAAGTTTCCGTTCAAGTTTAGGATTTGACGTGAAAAGTTCCAATTAATTTTGTCATCAAGGGATTTGAACATTTGAGTCTAGGGAGAAATGATCTTTTTAAGAAGGAGATAAACCAGGGAGTCATCTGCATAGCAATGGAAAGAAACTCCATGTTTCCTGAAAATAAAGCGAAGCAGGACGAAAACTCAACACTGTGGGATGAGAATCAACAGAGGATAAGAAGATTTCACTCAGTCTGACGCTTTCAAGCTTTTATTTCTGTTAATTATTATGATTTTATTCTTACAGCGAACAAAAGCAACAATTATGGTCAGACTGATAAAATAAAATATTTAATTCAGGAACGTGGGTTTAATGAAAAGTGTGTTTGGTTATTTTCAAACTGTGTTTTAAACAGATCTGAGTGCAAATATAAATAGATATGCATCAATACGAAGAGTGGAAGCTTTCTGAGCAACAAAACTGAAGATGACATCTGTGATTTTCCTTATTTCTGCTTTTCAGGATTCAGCCAATCAGTGGCCAGGAAGATAAATGCACTTCTGGATTGGTTGCTTTGGAAATGCCAACCAATAGCATGTAAAGTAACTTTAACTTCCTGAGCTGCATTTCTTTTGAATATGTCAGATATGCTTAAGAATTTTTTTGTGTTTGGAATTCAACAGAAAAATTCAGGTTGAATCCAGAGATACAGAACCAGTGGATTCTTGCTTGCATCTAAATTTGAATGAAATGTAACTCCAAACAAAAGGTATTTGGTGTTTAAGCTCCTAAAGCAGGCAGTTGCAACCATTTCTAAAAGTGTCTCTTATATTTTTTATAAATTATTTGTGGTTGGTTAAAGCTGCAGTATGCAACTTTTGTAAGGAGAAAAAAAAAGTTTATTACATATTTGCTAAAACTGTCACCTTGTCCTGACAACATGGCATATTAGATAATCTGTAGAAAGATCGATCTGCTCTCTGAGCTGTTGCTGCTACTGAAGAAATGCACCAAACACAACCAATCAGAGCCAGGAGGCGGGGCTTAGCGCTGCCAATCAATGCTGCTCAGTGTGTTAATGGTGAAAAACAACTTACCATGACAGGAAAACTGTTTATCCATCGTCATCAATTTAGCTTGAGAGTGATTTACAGCACTAAGACCCGCCTCCTAGCTCTGATTGGTTGTTTCTGACAAAGTGGTGTGTTCTGCAGTTTGCACTGGGAGAACTGGGAAAAGGCAGAGGAGCTCAATTTTTTCACAGATTATCTGTGTTATATACTGTCATGACCTAATGATAGTTTTCACAAATATGTAAAAAACAATTTTTTTAAAATAAAAATTGCATTCTCCAACTTTAACTACAGAAAGTCCATTGTAATGTTTTTTAAACATGGATATGTAAACAAAATCAGGTTTTTGCCATTTTTTATGGAGTTAATTGCATAAAATTTCCACAGCAGTATGACTAAGCAGTACAAATAGTATATTTTTAGATCGTTTTCCATAAATATATTTATCCCATGTGAGAAAATGTATCCATCTTTTTTTTCCAAAAGTGTTATGTTTTCTTATTTTATTTTAAAACTTAAAAAAAGAAATCAAACTGTGTTTTTTGTGGCTCTAAGCTGCACTTTGTTGGTGAACTGAGGGCAGAAATTGCTTTTTTGGATTGTAAAGGTTGCAGACCCATGAAATAGGTTTGGAGATGTAAAGTAAAAAACTGTAAAAAATAAAATAAAATAAAATAAACAAAAAGAAAAAGGTGAAGGTTTTGTAAACTTTTGCAGGGAACTATTTGTACTAAAGTCGAAGCTCACTGCAGCTGCTTTTTTTTCTTTTCTTTATTTAGTGATGACAGAATATCCTTGAATGTTTCTCTGCACTGCAGCCCTGCGTATGTTCTCCGGTCAGAACCTCAACTTGCTCACATGTCAGGTGAATTTTCTGCTTCAGGAGGGAAATCTGGGCCCTGCAAGCTTATTCTGAGGATCAGAAATACTTTCAGATTAGAGGAAGACAGAGAGATGAGCACATTTGGAAAGCAAACAGCGTTCGGCTTATTTGAAGATTGAATCCACTCTTCTTTCTTTCAGCAAGTGGGTTTTACACCTGGGGCTTTAGGTTGTAGGTTTACTTTTCTCTCTAGACAAATAATCAAAGCCGGGATGACTTTAAAGAGTTATACAAAGACGTATAGAAAAAGAAAAAGAAGAAGAACTTATGGCAAAAGTAGAAATAAATAAATTACAATTAAGCAAAGAAATCTAGAGAAGTCATCTACCTTGCCAGTGGCAAGTTCGTTAAAAATGCCGAAAAGGGTTTCATTTAACAGAAAAATGCTGCGAGCTTTTCTTTTCATGTCCCACAGAAGCTCAGGAGGAACAGAACCCCACAACTTTCACATTTTGACCTGGATTTTAAAACACCGAGCAGCCAAAGGTGCAGCAAAACACTGAGGGCAAATTCAAGACTAAAGCAGATAGAATCTGGAGGCAGCCCACAGATTTCTTTTTCATTTTTTTCCCCTCATGAGGGACTTCACCCACAGATATGCTTGGCTGGTTTAAAGAGGCTCCTGTATTTTTGAACTTTAATTAAACTGACAGAATTAGCAATTAAAGGCTTGAGTGGCCGACTCGCCAAGGAAAAGCAATTTGAGAGCTCAGATAAGATGTTGTAACTGCAGTCTAATGTGTGTAAATCACATATGTGAGGCTAAACTCTGCGAATCGGGCTGAGTGTGTTTGTATGGATCTGGGTGGACTGAGCTGTGATCTTAATCATCATAAACCAGAGGTGTTTTGTGGGAATACGACTCGCTCCGATGAGATTTTCTGCTGTAAGAGAAAACTCATGAAGTCTGTTATGAGATGATGTGTTCTTTGGGAAAAGATCTGATTTTGCTTTGCAGCAGTTCTCGGTAACATCGTTGGCCAGAAGAGAGGGAGAAATTATTTTCCAGCGCTCCATTTGAGACTCTACATCGCGTTAGTGCATCAGTCACTGTCCCATCAGGGGGGCGATGTAATCTGAGTTATGACTGCGGACAATTGGACACCACTACATATGAAGCTGTTTATTGCTTCACTCTGCAACACTTTCACAACTGAGGAAAACAAATATGTTCTTTTGTTCAGATCATCTAAGCTTCTAAAAATAAGCTTAAATCAGTAGAAAAAAAAGATTTCCACTCAGTTTTAATCCAATTAAAACAGTTTTCTGATCTAACAACCTGGAAACACAATTTTAAAAATTATTTGCATTCAGACTAAAAAAAGTTTCCAGAGCAGGAATAGCTTCCAAATTAGTGCATGGCAGAGTGAGGTTAAGTATTTCATTAAAGTCAATATAAAAACACATTACAGCAGTGGTTCCCAAACTTTTTCTTCTGCGCCCCCCCAGTGGTTTCCAAACATTTTCTGCGCCCCCCATATGGATTACAAATGGCTGTCTGGTTGAAACGACACGTGTGACTTTTTTGGGGACAAAATGAATGTACGTAGCTGAAAATAGACACCAACATCGGTAGCCTACAAGCTACTTGTTAAGCTTAAGGTTCTGTATTGATATTAGCTAGTCATCTTTTAGCTAACATTAGCTAGTCATCTTTTAGCTAACATTACCTGCATCCAGCAGCTTTACTCAACTCAGTCGGTTAGTTTGGAGGGAAAAACTGTGAAAAGTTCTTTGCGTTTTGCTGGTTTGCTGCCGTGATTCTAACACAAACCTACGTAGCTCCGCCCAGCAGCAGCAGGTCTCCTTCACAGGTGGAAACCCAGCGCCGTAGCGCTCATGTTGCGTTTAAAGGCGGCTCGGAAAAACAGGTTACCACATGTTAACAACGGATTAAACAGTTTTAACTGCTGATAAAAGTGACAGAGGACACAAATATGGGAAGTGTGGAAGCCTCTATTGTATCAAATTGACAGAGGAATAACAGAGAGTTGGCCATTCTAAGGTAAAAACCCAGCACATACAGTGTTCATGTTTTGTTTTTTTCATCCAGACGGCTTCCCCCCCTCCCCCCTGCAATGACACGGCGCCCCCCTAAGGGGGCGCGCCCCACAGTTTGGGAACCTCTGCATTACAGGAAATATTTACAGCAGCAGCCCGTCGTGTTTTTATGTTAAATTAAACAAAATCCTGGTGAAAAACCAGCAGGAATATTCCACTTTGCAGTAGCTGTGTTTCCGTTGACCATAAGTTTGCATAATTTGACATTTTGAAAATAAATTTGCTTAATTGAAACACGCTAATTTAAAAAAAATTCGGTTTTTATGCTGTTTTTAAATTGTTTGTAATGTAAACGCAGTTACTGCCTTTATCATTTTTACAAAGTAAAGGCAATTCATGAAGGAAAACACAATTAAAAACAATGCATTATTGTTTTATGATAGTATTTCTATGTGCTTTCCATAATTTCATTAGAAATCAAAATGCGTATCTTACTGAAAATGAATCATAATCATAATTTTTAAGTCTCTTACATTAAAGTTGTGCATTTTGGCACAAGCTAGTAGCATTGATTTTAATGACTAATATCAAAAATATGTAAAAACATATAAGTTTCCTTCTTCGTAGACACACCCGTGTTTCATATCGCTATGAATGGATGTTTGTAAGATCTGAGGAAAAAGGAAACTAAAGTCAAACCTCTGTGAAAACCACTATAATTGCATCACATTTTGGGTAATTTTGGGACACCGAACTATTTCTGGGTTTAGCTTCTCAGTTTTGGGAGTCATTTGCTCATTTTGTACTTTTCATTTTGTTTTGACCATGACAGCTTCTATACTTATGCTCTCCTGAGTCCTAAATCAATATCAAAGTGAAGAAACTGACAGACCTCCTTTATCTTCTCAGTGATGCACTACTTTATAAACTCAAAAAACTCAAGATTGGTTTGTTTTCTTGTTGAACTTGAATAAAGTGCAAACAGCAAATTACAACAGAGAAGACGGTAAGCTAAGATGTCCGTCCATCTGTCCATCCATCTAGGCAAACTTACTGATAAAAATGTTTTCCACCTAGAAGAATTTGTCCAATTAAGTTAAAACTTTGTGTGTATTCAGATTCCAATTGTGAGATAAGTTTCTGCATTAGGTGAAGAGTGATGCTGGTGTCAGGCAGTAACTGGAGACACTGATGGTTAAAAACAGACACAACAGAAAGCCCCATCTGAACACCAGATAAAACACACTAACACACAACATGGCTGTCAGATTAATGTTCAGGATTTATTTGAGTCATTCCTTTTTCAGAGTGCATCAACAAGACGCCGTACAACAATGGATCCAAAACAAGATATGGAAACATGAGTTTAAACATAATGAAATTTTTCACAAATTTAAAATTAGACATGCAGGATCAAATGAACACATTCATCCGTTCATCTGTGGACTCTGGACTCTCAGCTAGTCCCACATTGTGTTTTTTTATTGTCAGTTTTGGTCACTCATCTTTTCAGAAATGTCAGGGCTGGACTAAACCGGTTGTTTCTCCTGCATGAACCATGAAATAAAACCATTTCTGAGTAGAAGAGTGATCAAATATCCTGTAAGAACTAAAGGAGGAGCCTGTTAATGGACATAAAAACAGCGTGGTTTGTCAAAACAACTTAATCAGATAAGTAATTCATTAGCAGGCCTACATACTGAGGAGGCAGTTTGCCCATTTAATCAGGTGTGTTGGAACAGGGACATATCTAAACATTACTTGCTATAGATATGGCCACATTAAAGAGATTCCTTCACAAAAAAAGAAAATTCTATAACCATAATGTTTGTTGTGCATTAATTTTGCCCCAGAGGAAAAAAGAAATCAGTTTTTTTCTTTTTGTTTTGTTTTCTGACATATTGTTTGTGAACTCTGCCATGGTAATTTAAAGTACTTGCACAATTTTTTAATGGACAGTCATTTAAAATGTTAAAAATGTTAAGAGTTGTTGATGCAGTTAGTTATTAACAAATTCATTACATTTTTCTATTTTAAGCTTTTTCACACCTGGTGGTCCGGTAGACTCGGTTCGATTAGGAACCAAAACTGCAACCTGTGCTTCATTTCTAGCCGCTGCGGTTCACTTTCACAAACCAAACCCTTCGAGTAACCTGTTCCCCTCCTCTCCTGTGGGGGCGCTGCACCATGAACCACTGAAGGAAACGACACGAACACCTCTGAAGAAAACTCAGAGTGCAACTTCCTTCTCCACAAACATGGAGTGATGTCAGATTTTAGCGTTTGTTGTTTTTCTCTTTTGTCTTTGGCAAAAAACAAAAAAACAAAAAAAAAAACACGTGAGTCGTTTCTCCCACTAATGCTAGGCTAGCATGTTTGTTTTGGTTGTATTTACCCAGAATGCCAAGCACCATGGTCCGCTTCCTGCTATGTGGTTTACCTGGGCAGGCTAAGGTTCATCCTTCTCCAACACACCTGTATCAAATCAAAGACTGAACGAATGAGAGCTGATTGACTGCATACTGAAGAAATACATTTAAAAGTTGCACTCCCGCTAATAATATTACAGAAAACAAACCCTAGCCTTGTTAAATTATGACTTTAAGATAATAATGTACCGTAATATGATTTTTTTATTTTTTTTACCTGAAAAAGACTTTTCTATCTCTGATAGGAACTATCTCTAATAGTTGAAGTAGTGGCACAAACTATGGGAAAACTAAAAATCTTTACCAAACTTTCCACGTTTCTGATCGTTTCAGGAAAAATGCAGAATGGCCTTTAGCATACACATGGAATACTGTGGATAAGGGAAAAAGGAGAACATACCTAATGTATTATTTATGTTGACTTGTGCAGGAGTAAATTAAAACCTGGTCACATATTGTGTTCCACCCGTGAAAGGATCTGAGAAACACTTTTTTTTATTTTTTTATAGCAGCCATCTTTTCAGTATGTTGGACCCCAGAAGAGCAGATGTAATGTAAGACCCTTTTTTTGGAGCTCTAATGGCCCCCTCATTATCCTTCTGTCGGCAACGTCTCACAACAACATAGCTTCAATTTTTAGCTGTTGGGTAGATTTGGGGGGCAGACCTAATTGTTTGATCTGCAGGGCAATCTTAAAGAAAAAACACTGCCTCAGGAACAACAACCTAACAGTGTTGTTTTCTGCCATGGTGTCCAGTTGCAGGAATTTCAAACAATCCGTGTTTCCCAACTCAACCATTGATGTTCCTAGAGTGTGTGGAGCTGACCTGCACAGTCTGTCTACAGAGCCAAACCACTTTTACACCTATCTGATGCTTGGAAAACAGATGTAAAAGGCTGACAATAAACATGTCCTCCTTGCAGACAGCTGCTGCAAGGAGGACATTAATGACAGGGGATTCATTTACGTTTGTGAGAAGTAAACAAATGGAAAGAAAGAATCTAGTTTTGTGAACAGCATTCACCAGGAAACCATGAACCCCAAACTCCCCTCAATATGACGGTTTGTCCTGCCCATCCACTCCAAGATGACAAAGGTGGTTTTGGAGAAGAGCCAAACACTTTGGAAGAAAGTATCAAAATAGCGATTATTTTCAGGCTGGAGAAGTGAATGGTACTGATAATACCTGAAGTGCTGAATGCCTGAGTGCCTTCCATGCATTGCTATGGCAGGGCCCAGATATGACTGCTGTTAATTTGGAATTTTACAAACCCAGAACGCAGATTTGATGTTGGAAACAGAAAGTGGAAGATCCTGTCATTAAGAAACAGGAACTTTCTATGTCCAAAGCTCCGATGCACACATCAGGCGCTCTGCTTTAATATCGTTACTGTGGGCTAACTATCTGCACTGTGCATCAGACCAGCCACGATTCCTCTCAGATCCGGCACACTCAGCATTTTGGGCTCCCACAGGAAACATTGTCCTCGACTGTCTTTAGATTTGTCTCCTTGTTTCCAGCTCTCTGTCCCTTTACTGCTTCACTTTTTGGTCTTTTCTGTATGTACATCCCATTATTCTCCTCCTCCTACAGATTCCTCTTCTGGGCCACACTTCATCATGCAGACAGTTTTACCACGTTTGTAGAAAATCAAGAAACCAGTGCTGACTGATAAACTGATTGTGTCCTTGTTACGTTCTAATTTTAAACTCTGTTTTGTCGAATAAAAAACATTGGCGAAGGAAAGACATCAGTGAATCTCCTGTTTGTGGCAACCTTGGTAACCAAAGCAGCCGTGCTGAACAATACATCCTGAGGATCTGCAGTTGGAGTATTTTGGAGTTGTTGCAGCAGAGATCACACATATTTATCTGTCCTTGAAGTGGAGAGCTGCTCAACACACGGCCAGTAATGGACAGACAAAATTTAATAAATTAGAACCGAAATAATTACCTAAATAGAAATTTGAGAGGCAATAAAAATATTTAAATCTATAAAATGGAGGCTTGATGTGTTTTGAAAAAACTTCCTTTAATTCTAGCAGCATATTTATCCTCTATTTACATTCACTGAAGCACAGGAAAAATAATAATAAAAAAAAACATCATGAAATAATAATTCACAAGAATAACATATTCACAGTCATGTGTTGCATAAACAAGCACGGTTTGGTTACTGTATAAACCTGAGGCGATAGACTGAATAAACCGGCTGCTCTCCATTCAAAATAGGTTCTGGTTAAATTTTCTCCAAATAATATTAAGTCAGGAAATAAATATAAGAAAATAGTTTCATGCCTGACGTACATTCAGTGGAACATTAGAAGTCGTAGGCGACCATTATAAGTTATTGACACATCAACCAGTTGTTTGGTACCATCACCACCGTTGGCAGGCAATAAAATGAGCAAAACCACCAAAACTTGGAAGAGTTCTTGTAAAAGTAAAAAGTAAATCCTTACTTTTTAACTTTTTTTTTTTTTTTACTTTTTCACAGTGCTGAACAAAACGTGTGGGAGAAAAGAACCACAGAGGTTCCTTAGCTCCAATTAACTTCAAAGTAAATATTTAGCACCAAACATTTAGTTAGCCAGATAATTATTTAGTTTCAAGCTAAACACTTAGCTTCAAACTTTTAGTTAGAAAGCTAAATATTTAGATTAAAACTAAATATTCAAGCTAATAGATCTTGAATACATTTTTTGTGTCTGGAAAAAGAGCTACTTCAAAAACTTCCCAAAACAATCAGCTACTTAGCAACCCCAGCAGAGTTCTGCCCTGTTACCTAGCAACCCTAACACAGTATCAGCATGTTTGGTCAGCTGGTTATCCCCCAGAATGTGCTGTACAATGGCTACTGGAAAAGATAAGGGTTTGGTAGTTGCCTTACCACCCAGAGACCATTTGCTTCATTCTTGTTTTTTGTGCAGGAGGCTCCACTTCTGCTTTTGAAAGACATTCCGTTGTATAATTGTACATTTGTTTCAAGATATTAAAACAGATGGAAGTGTAAACGTTGAGCTCCTTTCAGGTGAATCTGAAAGGAGCTCAAAATCTCATTATCAAGAATAATTTTGTGAATGAACATGTTTTGTATAGGCCATATACCTTTCTAGCCTAGAGAAAGAATAGCTGGTCACTTTTAAACAAATTTGAACAAAAATTTGCATAGTTGAATTGTTTTGAGAATCTCTTGACACATGGTGGGTATCAACTTAGGTGAATTTAGCACTTTAGCATTAGCTTCCACTAAATACCATTTAGCATAGCGATTTAGCATTAGTGGAACTAATGTTTATGATTAGCACTTTACTGTTAGCAAAGCTAACCACTGCAAAACAGCAAATAACTAAGAAAACTCAACTCCTACCTTCATCCTGATCAATTATAGAGACTTTTTGCAGACGGGATGAAGGAACTTCAGGTTGAGGCATCTTCTTTACATCAGGCAGGAGCTGCTCCAAGTTATTTGGATGTTTACTTTTTTCTGGATGAATATTTCATTACCACCGGATGCCTCAGCAAACATAAGCAGCATTTAATGGAGAGGAGACGAGGGGCCCTGCTGCTCCTCAAATTTACACAGTGAGTGAACAAGCATGTGTAAACACACACTGGAACCGGTCTGGGACAGAAAAACTTGAACGCCTACCCACTCCAGCGGAGCATCTGCTCCCTGCTTGAGTGTGAAGATGTTGGAGTGATGCTACAGACTCAGCAGAATCCTTCAAAGGTCATTTTCCTTCCACCAGCTTCCAGGGAGCAGCCAACTTGCAGCAGCCTCAATTATAGAAAAGATTTTTCCTGCAGAGAGAAATCTGTCAAAGTTCCTCATTTATTCATTTGGGCAGCTCTTGAATGCTGCTCTCACATAAAGCAAAATGTAGAAACACGACAACATCAGGTGTGGCACTCTGCACTGTCGTTTTTAACTATTTAATGGATTAGGAGTGGAGCTGAGCAGCAAATCATTAATAGATAGGATTAAAAAAAGTAAAAATCTCTGCCAGGCTCACTGAAAAATGGCACTGAAGACTCAGAAACACAAAGAAGTTAAAAGTTGATAAAAAGTATGTGAATGATCAATACAAAACCAGAAAGCACATTAATTCAGTTGGATATCTCAGATTTATAGGGCCGGCCCAAAGCACAAAGCTATATATATTTACTTAAAATAACATTGAATAATAGAAACTGTCACAATAGCAAATTTTGCTGGACAATAGATTGTCCCAGAAGTTATTGTGATAAACAATAATATTGTTGTTTTGAGAAAATGTTTAAATAGTAAAGGCATAATAATGCAAGAACACATTCTGAAAGACCAATACACTTAAAAATCTAATGAAAGTTTAACACTGGAGCTAGAAGACATTTAAAATATCCAAAAGAAATAAACAAAACAACAAATAAACGGAATTATGAGGTGTCTGTAAACAAAACTGTTCTTCAAATTGAGACCAAAACACCAGACTGAAGATTCCAATTTTTGGTAGAAAGAGAGAAAAGAGAAAATGATAAACAATCATTATTGACCTCATTTTAAATTATCATGTGAGCTACTCCTGTAAGGTTAAAACCAATAGCCATAAGAACACTAGTACCATATAAGCTAATTGTAAACAACGCTAATGATAGTAAGTGTGCTACACGCATAGAATAGCTGTGGTGAAGTTCGGTAGGCGCGGTGGACCCAGGTTGAAGTGAGAGAAATGATTTAATGATGAGTCACAAATTACACAGTTCAGGAACAGCAATGACTCTCACACTCGTAGCAACTAGCATAAAGGCAATGACCTGTGACACGACGATAGACGAGGAGCCGACGAGGAAACACAGACACAGGTAGGATTAAATACACGAGGGAATAATCAAGGAAACAGGACACAGCTGGGATCAATCAAAGGTTAGCCGGGACACGGAGACTCAACTGAAACCTAATAAACACACAGAAAACCCAAATCCTCACAGTAGCTTTGAAATGATTAACCATCTGGTGCTGCCATGTTGGTATGGGGGGCCCCAAAGGAAAATCTGCTCAGGGCTCTAAAAAGTCTTGGACCGGTCCTGGTTTTGGCTTACAGTCCATTTTAAAAATATTCACTGAGTTTTTGAAATGGAAGGAAACGTTTTTAGAAATTTTTACAAATAAAATCTGAAAATTGTTCAACTTTTCCACCTTTTAGACATAAGCCAGCTGCAGTGAGAAACCAGATAAATGAATTTGAACGGACTGCATTCCAACGTGTGGTGTGTATAGGTGCACATTTAAGTTAATTAAGATGTCAAGTCTTAATTTTCCACATTTCCCAAGAACAAATACAGACGCAACCCAGCTGAGACGAGAATGAGCCACAAAACTGTGGGAAGCCTCCAGGGTGCAACTCTGTGTCTCTTATGCTTTTTAATAAAGACAGATTTTTATTTGTTCAGTTTCATAATCTGTTTAATTTTAGTGCTACCCGATGGGTAAACCCCCCACACACATCAGGAGCTGCCTGCTGTTCTTCTGAGGTTTATCTGCCTAAAATGTTATTATTTGAATAAAATGAATATAAGAATAATTAGTCAATTCAACTTTAAATCAGTGAAGCTGTAAAAAAAGATTTGTCTGATAAATAACAATGTGTGAACACAGGAAACAGACAAATACAAAAGGAATGCAAGCAAAGAGCAGCCGATGATGGTTGAGTTAAATTTGTCTAATATAAATCACATTTTGTCTCAAGAACCAGTCAGTTCAGTTATTTAAGATCAATTAACACGTTGCATATCAGTTTTCCAGAAACCTGATGAGCTGTGAAAATCTATTGATTAGTTCTTGTCTGCAATAAGTGGTGCATGAAGCTCCAATTCAGCAGTTCAGGAGCCAGAAACCCTCAACATTTGATAACAGATGAATTTCATTCTTTGATTTAAAGTCCAAGTAACAATAATAATAATAATAATAATAATAATAATAATAATAATAATAATAATAATAATAATAATAATCCCATCTTGAAAAATGTCTGTTATCCTGAAATTCAAGTGGCTAAAGGGAAACATGAAAAATGTACAATGTGAGCAGTGAGCCTACAGATCCACAATATGCAGCATTACAAGAGGAAAACGACAGACGGATGATAAGCAAACATATTTTCATTACAGGCCTGGCGCTGTTCATTCAGCAGGAATAGTTAGTTAGTATTCTCTCTTTTCCTTTAGTGAAGGACAGATCAATGTGTTGTTTAATAATAGTGATTAGAAAGTACTGAAGTACTTTTGAATAGCGCTTTGAGGATCCACTTGGTGGTCATCGCTCAGATATTGGCTGCTTACCTCTATCAGGAAAAGAAAAATAATTTTCAAAAAGAAAGCCAGATTAAATCCGAAGAACATCACATTGATAGATTCATGTCAACTTTCACTAATGACTGATTACTGTGCTTTCAAATCATACAAATTAAAAGCTCTTTATTCAACAAGATGGCATTAAATATGAAAAATATGCTTATTTGTGTCTTAGAGATGGGAAGAAGGTTGAAAATGAGTCAAATGGGATTCTGAAGGTCACAAAGAAAAGCTTGATGCTTTTAGTTTGAATGTGTGTAAAGAATCAATCTAACAGGTTGAAGAAGTTCCTGAACTTGGGGAGACAAGCTAATCAGAGGCAGAGATCTTGGTGTTAGATTAGAGCATTAAAGTCTCATTTATTCAGGAACAGCTCACAGTTTGAATAGAACAACGGAAATGTTCTGTGGTCTGATCAGAGTTCATGCTGCTGAAGAGAGAAGAAGACGGCGAGTACACAGTGTTATTTTTAAATAATGGCAAAACTCCAGTGGGAGTCATGCATTAAAAAAGTCCCTTCTGCAAATGACACACAGTTGTTTATGGCAAAAGTTTAAATAGAGGAAAATTATGTCAGATTATAAAGATCTGACACCATAAAGAAAGAAAAAAAACATTTTAGATCACAATACTGGTAAAATATACACCAGAAACTGGGATCCACAGAGTTTAGAGACCAGTCAACTGCAAATAGCTGAAATACACAAATGTCTGATACCACTCCCAAAAATGCTTATAAATGTCTATTTTAATAGTTCAAACACAGAAGATACCTTAATATGCATTAATAGAAAGAGTGCAAATCATCTTAGCACTAAAGTCACTGCAGAAGGTAACTTTGATCTTTAGCGCCGCTTTTAAGGGTACAGCCAATCAGCACCAAGGAAAACACATGGCTCTCCAGGATTGGCTGCTTTATGTCAAGTGGCATTGCACCTTAGTATTACAACAGCATTTTATTTTGAATATTTTAGATATACTTACGATACGATATATATATTTTTTATGATACGATATGATATAAAGTTGTCACATCAGTCGACATATATAATAAATGGTTTGTTTTTGTTTTAAATATCTGAAATGCTGCCAAACTAGTGACCTGACAGTGACATGACCTTTTCTGTTTTGTTCCTCACTTTCTCCTCTCATTCCACGCTGATTTTTTAGAAATTATTTTTAATTTAAAAAGTTGAGGCACAGTGGCGAAACTTTAATCTGCTGCTGTTACTCAACTGGTTGTTGCTCGGTAACCAAAGAGTGAGTGAGTTGCTGGGTAACCAAAAGTGAGTGAGTTGCTAGGTAACCAAAGAGTGAGTGAGTTAGATGATGTCGCCAACCTTGTGGCAGTTCAGTGACTATAACCTTTCCTCTGCCTACATCCCCCAGAATGCTTTGCGGTTCTGGATCGGAGTTCAATTAAATTATTAAAAATTCTCTTGGACATATTATCTATTGGTATTGATCATATTTTTATTGATTTATTGCCTAGCCCGAGAGATACTACAACAAAAATTCTTGAATCGGCAGCTTGGCCAATTCTAATCGATTCTCATCTCCCTTCATTGCTCCACCTGGAATTTCTCCAAATGACCTTGATTCCTCCAGTTGCATATCTACCAGACAGTTCAATCTTTTCTCATGTACAAATATGAGGAAAGAAGAACAATGGATTCAACACGTTAGAATGACACACAACTTTTTATTAACTGAGTGATACAGTGAGAGCTCTGGTGGAACCAGCTGCACATTGCCAAAAAACAACAAAACAATCATCCTCCTACCACTTCCTGTTGTCTTTTTTGTGGCTTTTGCCAGTAGTAACATCATTTTTGTAACATCGTTTTTTATCTTTTTTTTCCTAATTGGTATTTTTCCATTAAGGAAATTTATTTTCATACTTTCAATTTGCACATTTTTATGGATAATGCTTGTGTTAGACACACTTCCAAATATTGAGTAATTAAAGTTGGAGTGAGAGAAATGTTTAAGACATTTTATTGTTGTTAAAAATGCAGTTGAGCTCAGCTCTTCTCTCTTTGCGCTGGGGGACGGTTGCTTTCACAATTTCCGGTAAGCTTCATCGCATCGAGCTTGTGCATTACATACGCCACGGCTAAACATTAGCGATTGGATAAGATCAGATCCAATCGTTTAAAACTTCAACAGAGTTTACCAAGCAAGCCCAGGGTCCAAACCCGTTGGACGAAGTAAACGTAGAACAACAGCACGGTTTTTACCAGGATAGCAAATCAGAGGATGATCCACAAATAATACATTCAGAAAAATCTGCACCACACACAAGATCTACAGGGAGATCTCAAGATGTTCCCAGAACAGAAATATACCAAACGTCAGTCCGTGGCATCCGGATCCATCTTTTATCACCAGATGAAGCATCGTTGTTATGGTCAGCAGAAATCAGGATTTTCCTAAACTAATCCAAGAAAAGAAAACCAGAGACGTCTGGGCTTGTAGCCGCTGATAAAGCCTAGCAAGACGACACCAGGGGTGAAGTTACCAACACATTAGTGTCAGAGGTGTGCTGGCAACCAAAGCTCAGCTCTTCCTTCAACTTCTGGGCTAATTTTAAAAACTTCCCTGCAGCAAACTGTACAGATTCCTCCTGTCACTTCTGCAGCCCTTAAGCAGGAGGACCATACGTCATCTGCTGTATTCTGCTCATTGCCCATGACCCTACTTGCTAAGCACTAGTCGTTAGACATTAAAGGCAGCTTATGAGTTCATTACAGGCAAAATTATCTCGAGATAATAACCTTCTGTGCAATTTGCACGACGTCTAAAAGCTCGGGGCTGCGAGGACACTGAGCGGGATACACCCCAAATTACAGATGCATAATTTATTCAGAGAAGACAGATTGTATATAACTTTAAAATCTAATCGTAATGAAGTACTGCAGAGTGAAAGCAAGGACTCCAGGTCATACAGCGCAGAGACAGAAACTACTTGGTCAAACGTTATTCATGGTGCAGCCAGCGACGTGCTTTAATTACATTAATGACACGCAGCATAATGTCTGTTCAATGAGTGCTAAAGGAGCGAAACATCAACCAGGCTGCAGAATCAGTCAGAAATAACACACACCTCAAGAAAACGTTTCATCATGACCACCACAAGCTAAATAAGCTAAATGTTTAGTTTATAACTAAAAATTAAGTTTACTCCAAGCTAAATATTTAGATTCAAACCAAAATATTTAGTTAGTAAACTAATTACCTCACTAGCTAAAGCTTTTGTTTGAAGCTAAAAGCTTAGCTCACTGAATAAATATTTAATTTGAAGCCAAATATTTAGCTAGCTAAGCTAAATCTTTCAATTGAAGCCAATGATTTAGCTTGGAGGTAAATATTTAGTTTGCAAACTCATTTTTTAACTCCAGATTATTATTTAGTTTACAAATAAAACATACAACTCACTAGAATATAAATATTTAGTTTGAAGCTAAATATTTACTTTGCTAAATAAATATGTATTTTGGAGCTAATAATGGAAATAAATACTTAGCTTGGAAAATAAATATTTAGTCAGTAAGCGAAATATTTAGTTAAACATTTAGCTTGGAGCTAAATATTTAGCTTTTAGCTCTGCAAGCCTAATATTTACCTTGTAAGCTAAACATTTAGGTTGCAACCTCAACATTTAGCTCATTTGGCTAGTTAAACATTTAGTCTGGGGCTAAAGATTTAGTTTAGTATTAAATCTTTAGCTTCAAACTAAATATTTAGCTAACAAGCTAAATATTTAGATTAGAGCTAAATATTTAATTTGTTAATTTTTTTTTCTCCTATTAAAGGTAATTTTATTTCTACAGCACATTTTCAGCAACAAGGTAATACAAAGTGCTTTATGACTAAATGTTTACCTTCAAACTAAGCCAATTGTGACAAAATTAAAAACATTATCACAACCAGATTGATATTCTGTAGGAATCCTGCTGGTCGTCTGATGCTGTAAAGCTGATGTACAGTTGGAATTAAAAAGGTCAGTTATAAAACACTTTTACACAACTATTTAAATTTAATTAAACATATTTACATGAATACATAAAAAACATGAACGTTTGTGTAAATTATTTTTAAAAAGTAAGAATATTGCAGACATTTCCACTTTTAGATGTTAGAAAAAGCCAAACTGTGACCCAACAGTGAGGAAAAACATCTGAGATCTGAGATCAGATGAGCAGCAGGTGTGATTTTATCCAGATTGACTCTCAGTTTTCCCGTCGCTCTGTTGCTCATTTCCCTTCCTCTTATCGCTCCTCCTCCTCCCTACATGCATTTTCTCCTGATATAACACCCTCTTCTCCCTCTTCTCCCACTTTTTTATGGATAATTCATCAGCATTCCTTAGAGCTGCTGTCTGCTGACTGTGATTTCCACTGGGAGTCTTTCAGGGACCATTCCCACTTCAAGCGGGAATTAGAGCCGCAGCTACAGAGGGGAAATTAATCACAGTCGTCTTTTTTGTAACACACATACACAGACACACTCATGTACAAACACCAAGGAGACTCTCAACCTTTATTATTTATTTTTTTCCAAATGCATCATTAGTTTCCACTCTGTAAAACGTTACACACATGCCTGCACTCCTTTTCTATTTGTTTTGCATATTCGATCGTGAGAAACACACACCAGCGGCGTCCCACATGGCCCAGCATCGTACCTGGACTGCAGCAGACTTTGTGGCAACGTTTTGTAGCTTCAGAAAAATCTGCTGCAGTACGTGGAATCAGGCAAAATGCGTAGAGATGTGTGTGAGATACAGCTACTGAGGTTTGTGTCTTAGTTTCCATCTGCAGAGGTGAAAGGAGTGAAGTGCTAATCCGCTTTTTATCTATATGATGATGTAAAAATGAAGGAAAGTTAAAAAAAACATTACAGGTGGATGCAGCAGAGAGAGAATGAGATGTAAGTGTGTGAGTGTGTGTGTTCATGTGTGCAAGAGAGAGAGAGCATTGATCAGAGATCGAGAGGCTCCCTCTGTGATTGCTACAGGAAAGATTGGGAATAGTGAATGTCACATTGAAAGGTTTTATCCACCCATCCATGCTGCAAAAACACAAAATCTTACCAAGTATTTTTGTCTAGTTCTTACTGCAAATATCTTATTTCACCTGAAATAAAACTAAACTAACTTACAAGTAACTTTTCAGCAAAACATGAGCTTAATCTAAGTCCCACGTGCCGTTTTTCCATTGTAAGGATTAAGGGTTAAGGGTTAAGAGTTATGGGGTTAATATTTATAAAAAGTTCTAGAAGTGAAATAATGTCAGTGGAATAAAATATCTTAACTTATAATAAGTGAAAAATGTCTTGTTCCACTAGACGATTATTTCAGCTAGACCAAATTACTAAGTAAGATTATGTGTTTTTGCAGTGAATCCCATATTTTCCTCTTATTTAAGACCAGAAACTCAGACATCCGTCCGGTTGTGAACATCGTCCAACTCCACCTAATAGATCCCAATCAAGGGGATATCTATGGAGATTATTTCTTGGCTGGTTATGTCAGGTTGTTTTCACACCTGAGAGTCTGGTAGACTCGGTTCGATTGGGGATCAAAACTGCAACAGTTATTTTCTTTCTCTCTGCACTGATTCAAAACCAACCAAATCTTTTGAAAAACTTGTTTCCCTCCTCGCCTGTAGGGGCGCTGCACCAAACTGACTTGTGAATATCATAAACTTACTGCAGATAGTGAAACTAAAACTGTTTAAATATTTTTCGTTCTTCCTAAACATTTTGCTGAATTTGGAAACTTAAAACCAACACAAGGTGGTAGTAAGAAAACAAGAGAAATTTCTAGAAAATACACAATAAACATCCCTTTTTCCCTAGCAGAAGTAATATTTCTGTGCAGAAAACTTCCCAAAATTGATGAACAAAGTGGTTTTATAGTGAGATAAATCACTGATTGCAACATGCAGCATGTAAGAAGCAGAGCCGCCCCCCCCCCCCCCCCGCCCCCCCCTCCCCCTTCAGGCTCGATTGATTAGAGTCAATTAGAGAAAAGGTTAGGTCACAGCTGGGCCACCAAGGCCACAGTCAGCGGGAAAAACACACATCACGCCGCTCCACTCCAACACACCGAGCCGATTCAGCGGTGGCTGATGAACCGAACACTGGCGACACTTTCCAGCCAAGGAAGCCGACATGCGCAGCCTCTTGCCCCCTGCTGATTATCTGATTGCTGCTCTGAACGCTGGATCGATGCTCCTCATGTTTAATGAGCCTCACAGGCAGTTTACCATTCCATTAAATCATCTTGTCACTGAATATGTGTGTTCATGAGGTTGTTTTCTGCCTTGATTTAGCTGCTCAAGGTCTCTCTTTTACTCATAAATTCTCTTCGTAATTATCAACAAACTTCCCTTTTTATAAACATCCCACCTCACCAGCTTCCCTATGCTGCTCCATCATTCCTTTGTTTTCAGTCGTTAGGTCAACCTTCACCTTCTTTCTGCTCTCCATCTTTTATCCTTCACTCCAGCCTTGAATACATTTTCAGAATTTTACTTCAGATCTGCTCAGAGATTGTTTTACTTTCATTTGTATTTTTATTTATCTTAAAGATGCAGCGTACATTTAATGAAGTGGGACTTTGCTCACTGGGTTTATCTAACATACCAAGTTGACATCCACTCACCTTGGACCAAACCTTTACGTTAATTTGGGACTTTTATTCCAATATTTGATTCTTTGTTGTTTTTTCAGGGTAGACTTGAAAACACCCAGTTTTGTCAAAATCACAAAGTTTATGACAAGTTCTACCACCAGTCAGAGTTAGCAGAGGCTAAAGCTTTATTGGCTGAGTTTGTGTTCACAAAGGAGGATTAAAATAGTGTGTATGTGTAAAAAACACAAAATCTTGCCAAATGTTATTGGTTCAATTTTTAGTGCAAATATCACAGTACACTTAAAATAAAGCAAAAGTCACTTACAAGAAACTTTTCATCAAGAAATCGGAGTTCGTTTTTAAATCATTCCTTAATATTCATGATAAAGTACTAGTTTTACTGGCAGATTATTTCATTTATAACAATATTTTTCCTGTGTTATAAGTTAAACAATCTGCTGACATAAAGGAATTATAGACACAAAACAAGCTCTTAGATCTTGCTGAAAAGTTACTTTTGTCTTATTTCAAGTGTATTAGAAACTAGACCAGGACTATTTGGTAAGATTTTGTGTTTTTGCAGTGAGTATTTGCAGTAAGGCCAGGCCTTTAACGCATTAATTTCAATTAATTAGTTACACAAAATTTTACACTTAAAAATTTCGACACACTTAACTGTTTCTGGGTTGTTGTTTTTTTGTTGTTGTTAATATACTAGGGTTCCACCTGGAACTTAAGTATTTGTGCGTTTCTAGTACAGCCATAAATGTGATGTACGAGCAGCATTCATTAGGGGGTTAATTTCTTCTTCAAAAGCCGATCTGATGTGACGCTGGAAAAGACTAATGTTGTGTTCAAGTTGTGCTAAAAGTAGTTAGCATATCAACGAAGCTATGCTAGTTTGAAATAGCATCTCAATGCTAACCATGTAGCAGCTAATACTGGTAACTCTTTTCTAAAGAAGTTCCATGAATGATCAGGAGATCCTGAAACATTTGAAAGCAGTTTACACCAATCTGATGGTTGAAAAACCTAAATAACAGATTAAAAACAATAAATATGTTTGCTGCCAAAATTCAGTTTTATGTTTGTCAAACCTCTGATCCCAACAGACGTTTGAATATTAAATAGTTTACTGTCAATCCAATGTAGATTTAGATCAGCAGAACATCATGAAGAACTTTAGTTTAGATCTGAAAAGATTAACTTTGCTCAATAAAAAGAAGGAAATGTAATTTTGAGTTTTTGTGAACCTTCAAAACCATCATGCATGTGATGCAGAACAAAAACCTTCACTGATAACTTTCTGATTTCCTGTTCCAAATGTTTTCAAGAGTTCAAGGTAATGTCACTGAAAATCAAAGCAATTTTCTCCTCAGAACATTAAAAAGTATTCATTTCTCTTTTTTGGTGCCTGTTTCTAAAATCTCTAATCTCTTCAGAAGGAAAAAAATCACCTGAAGGACAAAAAGTCAGAAGAATCTGAAGGTTGAGGAAAGTAAATTAGAAGAAATTTTTAGGGTTTTGCTTTCAGATACTTTTTTTATGTGATTGTAATTTTTCAGTAATAAGAAAATGAAAAGAAATTCAGAGGTTTGAATTCTGGTTAAATGACCCAAATGATTAAATTTGGTCTGTCAAACTGACATCTGATTATTCTGCAGGTCAAATGATGAGAACAATAGTCCAGCAGTTGTTAAAATGTATCTAAATTAGTGAATATTTCCGTCTCTCTGGGTTGCCTTTGGGTTTAGTGTGCAGAGTTGTCTTGTGTTTATAATGTTTCTTTTTGCTGTTGCAGGATCGTGTTGGTCTCTCTGGCCTTGTACAGCCTTCATGGAGCGCGTCGTAAAAGGCTGAAATTACTCTTTTCTTCTTTATCAGCTTCGGTTCTGCATTTCTCTGCATTCTTGGACACAACCTTTTGCTTGTGATGTAATTACTCTCATGTTTGCTGCTAAATACTAATCATGGTTGTAGGAAAACTGTAATATAGCGACTTTAGTAACCTACCCTGAAGTTCATGGTCAGACCATTTTCCATAGAGTTTTTTTTTTTTTGTTTTCTGTTTTTTCATTTTATATATTTTTCTCGATATATAAAAATTTATTTTTTGAGAGAACTGAACTTGCAGTTTGATATAAACATGTCAGCTTTCCAATAATCTGGATTATTATTAGAAAGCTTTATGTTTTCAGTATTTAGATTCATTCACACAGAATGATGTTTGGAAACATTTATTTCTGTTAATTATGACAATTTCTTGCTTATATTAGTCCAACAAAACAATATTTTTAATACATAAATGTGGGTTTATTACAGTTTTATTACTCTAATGTATTGGGTATAACTGTAAAACTGTTCTAAAACATTTTGATTGAAATGTATGTTACTGTAATTCTCTTGATATAATAACTAATTAAACATTGTATGATAAAAATAATGAAGAAAATTGTATTCATCTCATTTAGAGCAACATTAATGAAAACAATCTGTCACTGTAATGTTTCTTTTCCCCAAAAGTTTATATTCTAAACTATAGTTTAGAACACATGTGTCAAACTCAAGGCCCGCGGGCCACATGTGGCCCACCATGTCATTTTATGTGCCCCCCCCCTCCCCCCCAGCATTTTATAGGCCAAGGATTGATTTAAAACAGGTTTTGAGCACGAATTGACTACAAACTACATCTCCCACAATGCATTCCAATTACCAGCCAACATTACGGCTTCTCGCCACTAGAGAGCAGCAGAGTCACCTCAAGCTGCTTATTTTTTTTCCCAGCGACTAAAGCTGAGACATCGACAAGCTAACATCAAAACGTCCTAGAAAAGAAACATCGATTTACAAGTAAGACTGTGAATGAAGATGTGTGAGTTGGTGTCAGGGCGGCGGGTCGAGCTAGACTTTTTTGTTATCCTTATCTTGACCGACAACATTAAAAAAATCGGTCATGTACTATTTTTATCCGTGAAATTACAATCATATTAACATCGGCTATTTAGCCGTATTTTATGCGGTTTAGTTAATATTCGCCGTGAATCCAGATCCCATCACAAATTAAGCAGATACATGTATCTACATTTACTCGTAGTGACAAAAACCACTGACTGAGGCCCCAATAACTTTTAATAAATTGAGCGACTTCACTTAAATTAGTGTCACTGTCCTCCAGAACGCCGCTCTCCTGGGCGTTCTGGACTCTGTAGAACCATTTGTCTCTGCTAATGACATCTTCAATATATTTATTTGTATCCCAGGCTTAGTTTATGGACTGAACAAACAGTTACCATTATACATTTTGAACTGTTGATTTTATTTTTGAACCATTTTTAATTTTCAAGTGTTAATTTTATTTTTGAACCTTCATTTATTTTGAAGTATTGATTTTATTTTTGAACCTTCATTTATTTTGAAGTGTTGATTTTATTTTTGAACCTTTGTTTATTTTGAAGTGTTGATTGTCTGAAAGACCTTAGACATGAATTGCCCCATATGGGGTTTGAACCGACAACCTCAGCATTACCAGCACAGTGCTCTAACCTGCTGAGCTAACTCACCTACCTTACAAACTGTTGAGTTTCCATGGATTTAAGAAGAACTTACATGATCTCACCACAATGAAGATAAAAGTGCTTATATTCTAATGTTTTTCAAAACAACTTACATAATATTTCATTTTCCAGAGATTTTGTATTTTGAAATGTTAATTGTATT
>NW_006799994.1:1332251-1386997 GCF_000485575.1 Poecilia formosa
TTCCTAACCCGCCGCCCCACAGCCTCCGGTCCATCACGCTTCAACACCCCGTCAGCTCCCGGTCAGAAAGACGCATTTAGTTCAGAGACCATGAGATGATATTCAGAAAGAATGTTTTTAATTAACTGGTTTCAGTTGCCTCTGAGACTACATCTTTGCGTAAAGTCTATAATGTCTGCCCATGTGACTTGTTTTTAATATTTGCTTGCTCACCTTTAAACACTGATTTAAATATTGTAATTTTTAAACCGAGCAGTAATTTTACATCCATGGAAACTCAAATGTAATATTTAAAACTTCAATACATAAAATCAGTTATTTAACAATATGAGTGACTCCACTTAAAGATGACCATCAGCTTCTTAATTGTGAGTCAAGGAGTCAAGGCTATATTAGCTGCTAGTATAAACTCCACGGCTACTTAGCTTGTTTGTGTCTGTCCTAGGTAAATGCAAATGTATTTCTGGTTCACATTTGTTGCCAACCTGTGGGATGCTAGGTGCATTCTGTGTGGAAAATCTTCCAACTGCAGCAGTTAAGGCTGTAGAGAGACTGTAAGAAGCACTAAGCGCTGCTCTGGCTAACACTAAGATAACAGCAACATTTGTACAAAACTGATACAAACTGAAGTTGAAGGTTTACTGGATTTTAAACATGGTGGCAAAGCATCAGTCTGACCTAATGAAGAATTGTTTTTCAACAAAGTTGTTACTATGGAGGGAAATCCAGCTGAGATTTGATGAGAAATGGGGAAGAAGATGAAAAAGAACAATAATTAATGTCTTCAACTGAAGTAAGAAAGTTTTCCATACTTATATAGATGTATATGTGCCATTTTCTTTTGTACATTTGTGTCAGTTCTTACATTTTATTTGTAAAAATCTTAAATTTGAGTTGGTTAAACCTGCAGAAACCCTGAATTGAGAACATTTTGGGTTGTTTACATGGATGGACGCCAGCTGCAGACAGTGGACGGCCTCCATCAAACCAGCATTTCACTTGGTAACAGTAACATCAAACATGAAATTCATAAAAAAATGAATTTTTTAAGGTGATTAGCATGAACAGCGCAGCATTAGAGTCATTTTTTAAAAACTTTTTTTTCTGTTTTAGGGTCTTAAACTTCCAATCAGATTATGAACAGCCTGTTTCAGTTTAATGTATGTTTGCAATAAAATGCTTACTCTGATTTTTTTTTTCTTTTTCCATTTTGAAGCTCTACTTAGAAACTTAAGATCCAACAGTACAAAATTTAAATTCTTGCCATTTTTCAACTGGTCTTAAAAAATTGATCAGGAATATATTTCTACTGTAGCATTAATCGTAAAATTGGGGACTTTATCCCCAGAGAAGCCATCTGGCAGTCAGCCTGCATACAGAAAAGGTTGCAGGCTACCTGAGGGCATGCAGACATATAACTCCAACAATCAAAGGAAAAAAAATCACGTTTCACTTCAACAGGACCAGAAAATCCTCTATAGTATCATAAAAATAGCACCTGAGAAAGTAATTCCTCGTCTTCAGTAGTAAATAATATCCTAACAAGGTTCATATTGTACTTTATGATTTTTTTTTATCTCTTATGGTGTCAGTATAGTATTCATACAAACCTCCCAGGGAGAATTATGCCTCTGTAGTAATCAATAGAGAGTTTACTATGACATGAAAGTACAGACGGCGTGCAGCTCTGGTGTCTTTCTGAGCTTTGCTCTGACAGACGAGTTCTCTGCAGGATGATGTCAGGGTGCAGAAAAACATGCCATTTATCACACACATGAAGAAAAAACAAACATTCTGGTTTAATTTTAGATGGGGTTGTGTGGAGTAGCAATAGATAGTCAGTAGCTGCATTTCCATTTCAAATGTGTACAAAAACTTTTTTGATATTCTGCGAATGCTGAAAAAAGGATTTTGCTATGCAATTACGGTGTTCCATTAAATAAGAAATGTAATTAAAATCACGCTTCAATAAGTTTGTTCACATGATAAGTCATTAAAAAACAACACACCATTATCCTCCTATCACTTCCTTTCGTCTTCTTTGTCTTTTCTGCCAGTTGTAAGACTCAGATGTTGATCGCATGACTTGTGTGATGCGAAAAACGCGTTTCCATGCACTAATTAAGATACAGCCGAAAATCCATCTCATCCTAGCGCAAAACATTTTTAGTGAAAAACAAGAGTTTTTGAGTAAACTTGGTGTGTTCCCATTAAGCAAATTTATTTTTGTAATTTCAATTTGTACAATTTTAAGGTCAGCGGAAACGCAGAGGTGTTAGAGCGACAAACTTATGCAGCGTTTTTGGGAAATTACAGAATTTACAGAAGAATGACAAACTCAACTTCTGATGAAATGTGCAACACTGTGAAACCTGGTGCTAAATTATAATAAAATGTGGCATGACTGTCCAGACTGCAGGTGATTTAAAAAGCAGATTTAATTCAGTGTATGAAAGTGACACAAATTACAATTTTTGGCAGGAGAAAAGATCGGAATTGATCCGTTCAGGCTGTTGCTGAAAAATCAGATGTGTGTCAATCACAGCTTGAGACGTCTTCCTGTTACTACAGGTAAGCAGATGACTGCTCAACTCTTCTCCACACAACCCAAAAACCCACCTCTCTCTGATGCAGACAGACACAAAGCAAGTTGAGCTTTCTCCTTGTTTTTGGAAAATAATACCAGAGTCAGCAAATTTACATCTAATAGATGATATTGACCTTTGAAGAAAGTAAAAAGGAAGTGAGAATTTTAATCAAGAGAGAGGAGAGTGGACTGCAGAGGAAAATACAAGATATCAATAAAAGCAGACAAAGCATCTTAATCAGAGAGACAAAGCAGCAATCAATCATGGGGGAGTTGATGCAGCCGAGAGGCCCTGACCTGAGCTGCACTGCAGAAGGAGCAGCTCCGCTCCTCCGAGACGCTCCTCCTTCGCTTTTATCCCCTCTTCCTCTCATCCCTTCCTGCACTGGATAACCCTCTTTCCATTTTGATTACTGTCTGTGGCTCCATCTCTCTGCCCTTCCCTCTCTCTCCTTTCTTCCTATATTTCTGTCTGCCACCCACCATCTGTCATCCGTTGTCTTCCTCCACCTCCCCCCCCGACTCATTTTCACTCCCTCAATCCAATTCGAGGAGTTTTATTGGCATCATAAGATGAATTTTACCGTCTCTTTCTGGAACATTTGTCTTCCCATTACTAATGCTCCACTTTTAATGCTTCTTGCAGAACTTGTGTGCTGCTTTCTGCCCAGGCTGTACTGGTCCTGGTCAGCCTGCAGCCACTCTGATGCTGGCTAACACATCGATACTGAGGTCAAGAACATGTATCTTTTATCAGCTGGCTCATAAAACAGGCAGTGTGAATCAAAATGTGAGTCTTCCCACCGCGGAGGGAACCAGAGGAGAAACAGGGCGGCTTGTAAAAAGTTGCCTTACATTTTGGAGTCGGACTTGGTGGGACGTTAATGCTCGCAGTGACACCATGTGGAGAAAACCAGGCAGCAGATCCAAGCTGCCATGGCAGAGAAATATCTAAAAGATTGAAAAACAGCAGGAGTACATTTCCTCCAAAACAAATAAGATAAAAAAACAACTCAGAAAGTTTCAAGAAAAAACTTTAAGTTTGAAAAGTTTCAAGAAAAAAACTCAGAAATTTTGAGATTAAGCTAAATTTTCTTGAAAAAAAACAAAAAACTTTTGGAGTTGTAAAGTCAATTTTTTTGGCCTCTTTTTTTCTATCTGGCTCCAGCGCAATCGCAGGTGAAAAATTAGCTTTAAATCTTTATTTACAAGGCCTTTCAAAAGTATTCATACCCCTTGAATATCAACTTTACGACCAGAAACATTTTGATTAATTGGTTATTGATTTCTGTAGCGCTCAACAACCAGCTGAGGTGATCAAAGTACTCTCCCATACAAATCACAGAAAAAGAAAAATCAGAAATAGAAATAAGGAACAATGTCATGGTATTAAAAGCCTGTCTGCTTAGTGTTTCTGGTAGACTCGGTTCAATCGAGAACCAAAATTGCAAAATGTGTTACATTTTCAGCTGCTGTGATTCTGTGATAATCTGTCGCCATCTGGTGGTAAAGTCTACAATAAGTTCACAAATAGAAACAATTTTTGCAGAGAAAGCAAGAAATATGCTCATGATGAGCATGCTCAGTAAACTCTGAATTAATGTTTTACTTTAATAAGAGTAAAAATAAATTGAGGACAAGTACAGATATGACAGAAATAACCAAACAGCATCAGATAAATCATCTTTTTATTTATAAAGTGATGCAAGTGCTTTCCAGTGCATCTTGTTTACCAAGAACATTTTAATGAATCAAAAGTAAATCACTCCTATTGTGCAAATGTTTTCCTGTTTTCCTTTTAAGATGATAAACTTCACAGAGAGGTTTTCTTGTTTTCTTGTGTTTTTTATGTGAAAAACACAAGAAAAGTAGGTTCAAAATACATCTTGCATCAAGGAAAGCTTGCAGGTCATCAGTAACTCATCATAATTGTTTGCTAGCAGAACTTTGAAGGTGAGCAGTACAACATTTGGAAAAAAAGACATCATGTTCAAATGTAAATTCTTGAATTTTGAAAGAATGTTTCCTTAACTGTTTTCATAATACATTTAAAACCATATTTTTTTTAATCTGATACGAATTCTGATCAACAGAAAAAGGAATATGTAAATGTATAATATACATATTTTTAAATCACTGTATGTATTTTCCAACAACAAAATGACCTAAAATTAAATGCATCAGTTGCACATTTTGCAATAAAATAAAATAAAGTGCTAAAAAATAACATAAAAAATAATTTTCATATATTTGCTGATGTTCCTAAAGGTTAAGATCTGAGCTGCTAATTTGGCTGAGAATTTGTTGTCTGTGACTCAGCAGGTTTCATCGTCTTCTTCCTGTTCAGAACCAAGAAGCTTTGAAACCATTGATCTTTATAAAGGCACCTTAAAAAGGACTCCACTTATTATTTATTATTTATTTTAGATTTAAAATAATTCCTGCAGAGCTAGAATTAATTCTAAAGCAGAATCTATCAATTGTGGATCCATCAGAGCGTTGGTTAGAAGTGAAGGGCCCAGGTTCATTTCACATAAATGAGCATAAACATTCATAGTTTTATAAACTTGACTATTGAATTTAAAGTTTTATAAACTACTGACACTATTGTAAATTTAATAGGTAAAGTGTGAGTCTGTTATAATTTGTCACATTTCTACCGTGCAGAAGGGTCGCAGCTGAGCTTCTCATCATCTGACGGAGAGGCTTTTTGTGCTTCTCTGCCTCTGTGAGTTATTTTCACATAAATGCCATCTTTGGGTCCCAGAGTGCTGGAGGATTTCAGGTCAAGAGGAACCTGAAACACAAAAGTGGAAGCAAGAAAATTATTAACTGGGAATTGTTTTCATCAATTTAGAATGTTTATTTAAATTTCATTCAATCACAAAGAAGTTTTAAATACAGTAATCTGACACCATTCTTACTGTCAGGTCAGCCAAATGAATCTCGTTTAGAGCCACAAATGTCACACAACTTTTTGAAAAAAAGATAAATGCAGTCATTTAAAAAAGGACAACAATTTTATTTATATTTTTAGAATTTAAAATAAAGAAACATAAAAAAACGAGGATTTTTTTTCTGTAGGACAGAATATGGCGTATGTAATGGCTACATCTGTCACAAAAAGCAATAAATCAATTAATTGCATGATAAATAAAAGCTCAATAATTTCCATTTGCGTTATTTTTTTCTCTTTCTACCAAAATTGGCCTTCATTTGTCTCTAATAGCCCATTTTTGAGAGCAGTTTTGTTTGGAGAGAGCTCATAATTCATTTTATTTATTATTTCTGTTTTACTTATTTTGCATATTTAAAATGTGTTAAATGTTCATTAGAATTTAAAATTTATTGATTAGCATTCTGTTACTTGAAAATGCTCTCAAAACAACAATATCATTCTTTACTGTAATAACTTGTGGGACAATTTATTGCCTATTGCCTATCGTGACAGGCCGACTAATGACAAGAAAAACAGATCTAAAAGCAGGTTACTAGCACTTTCACTGTCATTTCTTGTGGAAATTCAATGCAAATGTCATAGGAATATAATTTTAAAACATTATCAGGTTCTGTTTACATTTTTAGCCAAATGTTTTCCCACCCACCTTGGTCTCGGAGCAGGTCTCGATGTTGAACCTGTGGAACAAATGGGCCAAAGCTATCCGGATCTCCAGCTGGGCCAGCCTCATCCCCACACAGTTCCGCGGCCCGGCGCCGAACGGCAGGTAGACAAACGGGTGACGACTCTCCTTCGCTTCCGGTGTAAACCTGGACATGGGGCATACTCTTTACACTAACTGTACTAATTACAGTAAATCTTTGAAAAGCAGAAGTGGAGCCTTCTGCACAACCAATAAGAATGCAGCAAGTGGTTTCTGGATGGAAAGTTAACAACAAACACTTGTGTCTTTCAGCAGCCAAACGGCTCTTTTTCCATACACCAATAAACATGTTTTATTGGTCTCTTGGGCAGCCGAGACCCAAACGGAATTTCAAAAATGTGAAATATGAATTTGAACTAATCCTGTTCAAACCTTAGACGGGTTTCTCTTGACAAGACTCAGAACAGAGCATCGAGAGTTGAGATAATAAATCAAATGAAAAAAGAAGAAATCTAATCAAACTTTATTTGTGTCGCATGTTTCAGCAACAAGGCAGCTCAAAGTGCTTTACATCATAAAAAACAAAAATCAACTGATACATGACATTTTTCCAAGTGGCGTCATTTACACATCAAAATGTTGGTCAGTCTTGCTAGTGAATACCAGTAATCCCTGAAGTACCTTTCGGGGATGAAGCGGTCCGGCTCGGTCCAGTGATCCGGGTCGTAGTGCAGGAATCCTACTGGGATCTCCAGAGTCGCTCCTTTGGGGAGAACCTGGCCGTTTACCACACAGTCATGGTCGATTTCTCGAGCAAACCTTGATGAGAAAAATAAATCTTTTAGATTTTATGAATCTGAATCATTTTGCCTTTTTTAAATAAACAACGTAAAGCCTGTAAACATCCTGGAACATCAACGACGGTTCACCTGAAGCCAGGCGGGTAGAGCCGCAGAGCTTCACACACCACCATGTCCAGGTACTTCAGCTCCTGGACGTTTGAGTAATCCGGAGAATCCTAGAAAACAGATTCATTTAAACCAGAGCAGAAGGAGGAAGATCTGATTGATCTGATCGGATCAACATCATCACACACAAACTAAGGTTTTTGTGTTGATATTATCACATCGGATTTACGTGATGTCACTGCAGGCAGAGCTGCCATCTTGTTTTACAGCTTCCATTTGTTTGGACTTTTAATGTTATTGCCAGGCTGTGATGTTTTTTTAAGTTACTAGAATAAAGTTGTTAAATTCAGAGAATGAAATTGTAATTTTATAAAAAGTCCTACACAAACAATAAAGAATGTTGAGCATCTTCTGAAGTTATACTTCACAGACTGAGATGGTCGTCCCAAATCTTGATAAGTCTGAACTGCAAAAACAAAATATTACCAAGTAATTTGCTTTAGATTTTAGTGCAAATATTTTAGTAAACTTGGAATAAATCAAAACTAATTTACAACTAGCTCTTCAGCAAGATGTCGAAGCTTATTTTAAGTAAATAATTCCTTAATATTGATGAAAAATTACCAGTGGAGCTGTTTCACTTATAACATTGGAAAAATGTCTTGTTAAAAGTGGAATAATCTGCCAACAGGAACTTATGGAATTATTTACTTAAAACAAACTCCCATATCTTACTGAAGAGATGTTTGTAAGGTAGCTTCGTCTCATATTTACAGAATTTGGACAGAAATATTTGTTTTTGCAGTGCAGAAGCTTTTTTCTCTTTAAAATTGCTTTTTCCTTCATTTTAAGACATTTTCCTGGTAAAATGATGTGTTTATTCTGCTAATATTACGGCTATTATCTTGTAATTAAACAAAAACAATTGTAGTCCTAATACTCAGTTGTCCAAGTCACTGAAATAACAGCCACTTCTTGAAAATATTTCCAGTCATTTGTGATTTCTTTTCTAGAAAAGAAATCAAGAAAACTCTGTATTTTATTATTTAGGCCATAATAAAATACAGGCCATTATGTAGGACAGGCTTACATGTCTGGTGAAGAATTTGTCGATCTCGTCCTGAACTCTGCGCTGGCAGTCGGGGTTGATGGCCAGCAGGTAGCAGGTGAAGCCCAGCGTGTTGCTGCTGGTCTCGTATCCCGCCAGGAGGAAGACGAAGGCCTGGCCGACCACCTCGTCCTCCGTCATCATCTTCCTCAGCGGATGCCTGGCGGGCGACTCCTGCTGGTGAGCCGACCCATGTTCCCGATCCGAGCAGGACGCCAGCTCCTCCGAGGGGTTGGCTGTGTCGAAGTGCTCCAAAGAAACGCTCTCTTTGCCGGTTCGAGCGTCCAGCATCAGCTGGAGGAAATCCCGACGCCGCTGCAGGAAAACAGGACTCAATCCTCAGGATATCAGGAATTAATAGTAAAAAATATCTCCTTCTTATTCCCAACAAAAATCCGCACTAATTTATTTCGTCTTCCACAAAAAGAAACTCCTAAGTGTGGCTGATGAAACATGAAAACTCCATGAATATTTCCCAGTCCCTGCTTGTTGCACAGCAAGAAGCCCCACCTGACTGGGAGGCTGCTCTTCTCTCTGCTGTATGATCTTCTGAATGATGTTGATGAAGAAGCCGTTCATCTGGTCTCGCCTTTTGTTTGGGAAGAATCTCGCAATGGGAGCCATGATGTTGGGAAAAGCAACTGGAAAAAAAGGAGAAGATATCTGTCATAAAAATGAGGCTATTATAAATAAATTAAAATGTGATAAAGTTATGAAACATACTGAAAAACAACATGAGAGGCCTGAAGAAAGAGAAGGAGAAGAAGAGCTGAGCGTGGCGGACAAACGGATCATCAGGGTTGTTCTGAGAGTCGACCTGAGTGCCGAACGCCACGCTGGCGATGACATCCATGGTAAAACAGCCAAAACACCTGGCAGCAGGAAAAAACAACAAATTCGTTTTTAAAGAGATAAAATTATTATTAATGCTCAGTTTCATTTGCTCTGTTTACTTGTGGATGTCAAAGGCTTTCCCTGAGTCAGCATGGACCTCCAGGTTCTTCATCAGAGCATCAGCAGCCGTGTTGATGAGCGGAACCATCTGCAGCAGAAAAACAAATTTACCCAGAACCGGATCAGACCAGAACCTGGACCGGAACCAGAAACCACATCCTGGAAAGAGGCTTTTCTGGACCAAACTGTCAATAAATATTTTTAAAAAACTCATGAGAAAGAAACGATGTGATGCACCATCAACCTGAGAAAATTCAGATTTTCTCACATCTGACAGAATATTTTAAAATGTGGTTAATAAAAGCAATTAAAACATAAGAATGTAAATAAAATTAAAATTTACAAAAATTTAGTTAAGGCGCAAATAAATCATAATTTCCATCCAAGCTTATTACAGTTTAGATGAAACTTTTATTGTCACACTTTTCAGATTGCCAAACTAATTTTATTATCAGACAAAGATTGTTTTATTTATTAAGGGATAATGACTAACCCAGTTAAGGAATCACTTAAATTGAACCTGTCTAACAACATGAAGTAGGCCACAGTTCATGGAAACAAAAAAGAAATGTATTTACTCAGATTAAATTTGTTTCAGATTAAAATTAGCTTTTTGATCTGAAACATGCCAGTGTGACAAAAAAGCAAAGTGAGAAGAAAAATCTTTCTTTGTAAAAAAAAAATATATACTGAATTTCATCACATCTTGTCAAATTACAACCACAACTTTAATGTATTTTATTGAGATTTTATGAAAAAGAATGGAATAGAATGTAATACATAAATAGTTTTTTTACAAATTTTAAATTCTGGGATCTGAATACAAGTACAAGCCACACTTTTCAGTTATTTACAAAAAAGGTAAATAAATTACATTCCACATTACAAATATCCATTGTTCATGTGGGTTTATTACTTGACATCCCATAATAAGTGCATTAAAGTTGGTGGCTGCAGTAAGAAAGCATTTAGTCATTATTCTCTCACTTCTTTCATCTTGGCAGCACTGAAGGACGGGGTCAAAATACTGCGGACCCTTTTCCACCGTTCGTTCCTCAGCATGAGCAGGCAGTCCGTCATGGGTTTGGTGGCAAATCGAAATTGCTGAACAGAAAAATAAAATAACAAAAACAGAGGAGTTATAATAAGTTTATTGAATCATTTCACTTATTTTGAAGTCACACAGTAACTGAAAGGTCGACTGAAAGGTCGACTGCAGTGACTGAAGTTCTCACCATTCTGTTAGGGAAGCTGGTGAAATCCCTGACCATCACCGATCTGAGCATGTCGGGGTCGGCCACCACCACCACGGGTCGGCGGCCCAAATAATACCTGGAACACAACAACAACAGATCAACCAAACCTCATGAAAAACTTTAGGTTGGGTTTTTATTCCATGCTCTATGAGCATTCTTAGCAATAACTAAGAAATAAATAATTTCTTAGTTATTACAAGCTAAGAAATTTTGAGACTACTCTCAGATATTTTCTAGAAAAAACATGGAAATTTGTTGGAAAAGTCAAAATCTGCTTAAAAAAAGTTCATAAATTTTGAATGAACGTTTCTGATTTTAAAAAGTAAAAATCGTTAAATCTTTTGACTTTTGGAAATTTTCTGAGTTGCAAAGTGCAAAAAGTTTCAGTTTGGAAACTAAAATTCCCATGTTTCTTTTCTAGAAAATTTCTGAGACTAATCTCAAAAATGTTCAAGCACATTTTTCTGAATGTTTTTCATGCAGAAATGTACTAAAACAGCCCTAATACACCGCTGTAACTAATGTGAGGGAATTACAATAAATAAATATAAATAGATTACTCACCCACACACTCTGCCATGTGTTTTTATAAGTTCAGTGAGAGGTCTGAAAAAGCCCTGGAAGAATGTTTGAACATCAGAAATAAGAAGTCATTAAATGCCAGCCAGAAGAAACATTTTTAATAAAACCCAGTTGCTTAGATGGAAATACAGATTTTATTTCTGGATAGGCGACTCATTCTACAATGTGTTTGCAACAAACCCAGAGCAGAAATAAATTTGTCCTTTATTTATCATATGTCTTGTTGTTATCCCAGCATCCATCAATATTATCACACATATTTCTTAATATTGTGCAACCTTAAAGATATTCTTATTTTTTATAGCAGGTTATGTTACCTCACGGAAATAGAATATGTTGCCAAAGAAAGGCACTGGCTTGGGATGTTTGATTCCACACCGAGCGAGGACTGAGAACGGATAGACCGAATACCTGCACAAGATGAGAGGAAGACGTTTTAACCAAAGCAGAAATGGAAGTACAATAAAAACTTCCAGTATAACATCCTATTTCTATTCAGTTACAATTATTTATACTTGCATTCACGTGAAAGAGAAAATAAATAATCACTACATGCCATTATTAATTAAACTATCAAATCAAAATTAAGTTCACACAAAACATCCAAAATAGAGAGAAAAGGTCTGAGAATTTAAGAAAGGGTGTACTTTCTTTTTACTGTGACGTTGTACTGGAGCTTCCTTACCAGTAAAGGAGACACAGAAAAATGAGGAAGAGTCCGACTGTCACTGTCGTTCTGCTGGCCTCCATGTTGAAGACATTCAGGAGGTCACCAGCAGCCTCCATGGTGGAAAAACTCTATTCTCTACCTGCAGCCTGAAACAAAAAGAAATGAGTTTATTATGTTTAATCTAAAGCTAATCCTATGAGAACAATTTACAAAGTATTTTCATGGATAAATTTCTGATTAAATTCAAACATCCAAATAAATAAATCTCAATAAATTTAGTCAGCTAGAAGAAATGTTCCATGTATTTCTATTAATTACAATGATTATATCTTACAGTTATCATAAAACCAAAGTTTAGTCTCTCATAATTAGATTATTACATCAAACTAGAGGTGTGCCGATAGATCGGTCACCGATCATAATCGGGCGATTTCCGTGAAAAAGTGCATGATCGGTGATCGGCGATCATTGGCTCTTGTTGCCGATACCGATCACTTGCTTCTCATTTCCCAGCCTGCCTGTGCAGCTGGTCTCCTTTTTCCTTCACTCTGCGCAAACGTGCAGCAACAAATCCTAAGCGATGTGGAACTATAACGCACTGAGTGAAAGGGGAGGTTTGCTGCGTGTTGCGGCGGAAAATTAAAGCACGTGGGGTGAAGCAGGTCAAAATGCATCAACACAACGAAGCTAATACGACATAAAAACAATGCCATACTTGACGGAGTTTGGCTACATCGAGGCTCAGTGCAGTAAAAAAGACATACGGAGGATCAGATAGCAGGTAAAGCAGCGCACAGCAACAAACACTCACCCGGATTAGCATGACGGTCAGAAAGCTAAACAAATAACCTGGAAAATTATTTAAGTCTTCGAGCTGCGATGTAAGACGCTGGTTCTGCTCTCCTGTTGAACCGCTGCTACGCTACAGGTAGTAATATTTCACAGACGGAGCTTCGCTTCTGCTCCACCTGGTAGTGACTCTCACACCGAACAGCTTAAAGCTGCAGCATCTAACTTAAAAAAATACATTTTACATACGTATTAAAACTTTCGCTGTCCTAACATGAGACAGATAATCTCTGAAAAAATAATCGACCTCCTCCCTGATCTGCATAATTACTCCGCTCAGTCAGAAACAGCCAATCAGAGCTAACAGTAATCAGCTAGCCGCCATGCTATCAGGAAGTTTTCATTCAGTAACTCTGGATTGTTTATTGTAATGGATCCTGTTTTTGCCTTTGAATGCTAAGTTTTATACTTGAACTTCTTGGCAATGTTGAGAGGTTTTATTTTGGCTCTTTGTATTATTTAGCCTCTTCAGAGCCTTCATATGTTATCAGTCTGTTAAAGATAGTATTATCAATAGCAGTACAAATTTTGCACAATTTTGTTTAGTTTTCTTCTTGGAAAAAAGTTATTAAAAACAAGTTTTTGTCTAAATTAAGGTGAATTCATGGTTCTTTTTTCCACATAATGTAACCGGTAGGGTTTATGATAAAAAATAAATAAATAATAATTATGTGATCGGTATCGGCGATCTGTATCGGTGATCGGCCCTCATGGGTGATCGGTATCAGTATCGGCAGGAAAAAACCTGATCGGCACATCTCTACATCAAACCAATAAAAAGTATAAGCAGAAATGTTCTGTTATGGCCGACACAATCAAGAAGACTGTTGAAGTTCTCTACTAAAGGAGCTAACTTCTTAAACAGAGCTTTATCAAACTATAATGGAAGGTTTGGTGGGAGGAAAAAGGTACAAAAGCAAAAGGGATAGCCACAGCCTTGATAACCTCTATTCAAAAAATAAAATCACATGCATAATAAAACATTTGCAGATGTGTCCAGGACATGGGCTCAACTGTTGCATTCCTTCTGTTCAGCCACTCCTGAACCAAATATTTCAGTTTTCTTAGAAAATAAATTAGCTACACACCAGAATCATTAAACCCTTGAAATACATCATTCTTTGTGCTCAGTTTTTTTTTTTTTTTTTTTGGATGAGTTACAATAAGGCGACTGGTCATATAATATCTATTGTGAAATAGAAGAGCCTGGTGCTGCTACAGTCACACACTTTGACCTAAAACCTTTGAAACAGGAAAAACTCGTTACACAAGACACGTGACGGTAACGTACAATGTGTCACTGTGTCAGCAGCATTTTACAATGTTTTTGTGGTTAAAGTGGCCTTTATTCAGGAATAGTTCAATGGGAACCAGGACAGTACACGGATCACGGCCGGGAATCGAACCCGGGAAAGTTGCGTTGAGGATCATAGCCTCTGAATTTGATGCACGTTCTCTAAAACTGAGCTACCTAGTGCTCTTCACACCTGAAAGTTAATGTAAGATGGAAATATAAAGACGTTGCACACCTTTAAATATGATAAAACTATCAACTTTAGTTTTTATATTTGAACATTGTGACATGGACACACGTATGAAGACAACAAACAGTGACACTAAAATAATTTATGGATTAAGCAGATTCATTTAAGCTAAGACGTCTTATAAATAACTGTAGCAAGTTCTCCTTACTTTAAAATCTTTGACATTTTAATGTGGTAAAAGTGAATGTTTAAAATTCCCGACACTCACCGGTTCCTGTCCTCTGCTCTCAGTGTAAACATTACCAAACTGCAGCGCTCTTCTTTTTTTACCATAACCTCGTAACGCAACAGGAAGCGCTGATGTTCACCGCCACCTTCTGTACCGGAGTGGTATGACATGGAGTTCCAAGCTAAAAGAAAAGCTACAAACAGACTCCTTCATAGTTTCTTTCGCAACTATTTATTATTACATTAATTTAAAACATAAAATAAAAACTGAATAGAGTAAATACATTAACTACAAGCTATTATACGCGTCTGTAATGTTGTTTCATAATTGTTATGAGGCAGTTTGTTTGTTTTCTGTTTAAGTTTTTATCCTCTAGCTTGCATCGATTTGCCCATGGCTCTTTAACCCTCAACCGTAACTTTTCATAGCTTTGGCCAATATGCTTAAGAACTGACCAATGTTGTAAATTAAAATTTTATTTTAAAATACCACCTTTAGCAATTTCACATTGGTGTTTTCACCTAAGGATGAACTAATAGTGCCAGGAATACTTTTTTTATTCCTAGCAACCTACTGAAGCTACTCAGTAGGTTGCAAACTATGTTTTTTGACGTCATTTTCGACAAAAATCGAATGGAATCTAAAACTATAGTTCTTCAATTTAAAAATCTAAACTTTCCATAGTAAGTAAAAAAAGCTTTTGTTTCAAAGAGTTGTGCTGCTTTCTTTTATGGATTATAAAAATACCTTTGTAAGGGATCACTGTTTTATGACAATATAATTCTGTATCTTGGTGCCATAATGATTATTTATCTTCAGAATAATAAACAGATTGTTTCACCACATGTGTTACATCTTTGATCTATTGTTACTCTTATAATTGGTATTATACCAACAGTCAGAAGTGGAGTTCAAAGAGATTTTCTATATTAATTAGTATCTTCTCTCCAACATGGGAGCAATAAAAAACACGCGTGACCTCCACTATGCAAATAACAGGAGAATCTGTTATCTGCCAAATGCAGTACTTCAGCTTGTCTGCAGAGGGCGCTCTCACTCCATTTTGTTTAATGACTATCTCTACAAAAACAGAAATCAATGTTAATTTAAATCCATTTTAGATTATAGATCTTTGAAAATATTCCCATCTACAACTATTATATATTTTTAAAGAAATTAAAATACATCAAGAATTTTAACAAATGGCATTGTTTTTGATAGATTTCAAATTCCAAAGATTGTCTGCAGGTGAATTGATTTGAAAACATGAAGCAGCTCAATTTAAGCTTGAAAAACAAAAACAAAACAACTTTTATATTAGCATATTTAGAACAAATAACAATATGAATATATATGGACTAATCTCATAACAGTCACAGAATGGACAAAAAAAAAAAAAAAAATAATTTTAATTGGATAAATTCTAAAAAAGCCCAAAAAGGAAAAAAAAAAAAAAAATAATAATCAGAATGTATTCAATGGATCTGTGGCTACTTACAGCCATGAGTAATATTCAGAGAGGCATCTTTTTGTTTGCATGTGGATCAGTGTTTCTGATTCTGCAAGCAAAGTATTCACAGCCATCCATCAGGAGACTTGCAAAAGGCCAAAACACATTTGGTTTGTGCGACAAATCAGTGGCAGGATCGCAAAGAACAAACAAGAAGACTCAGGAATAACTTCCAGCAATACATTTAAGATTAGATAAATCGTTTAAATTTGAAAGGATTTTTACTCCTAATGACAGATTTGCTGCCCTTCGTTCATCCACCATTATCATTTTGAAAAGAACGGAAGATTTTCAGCAGATTTTATGTGCAAAGCTTCCTGTCAACTCTTACTGCTGGCTTTGTTTTTGAAAGCTTAGCGTTGTACAGGATATCAGTATCTCCAAATTTGGACACTTATGGTGGAAATGTTTAGTGAAAGAGGCTTTTAAATTCCTCCATAATGTGCTGGTTTGCTGAGTCTCCAAACTCCTGACCTACAGAATTTATAATCATGTAAATCTTCACTTCAATAACAGAAACACATGTTGTGACTACCTTGTACACTTTGGGTAAACTTTGATTGTAACATCATCTCTTTTTGACATTCTCAGCTGCATTGTGACTGTCTGATTTTTATTTATAAGTTTATTTATCTGAGACATGGAGATAAAGGGAAAATGTAAAAATGAACATAAAAGTAATTCTGTTCAGAGTAAAACAGAAAAATAGAACAAAGAAGTATCTTATTCCAGTGGCATTGTTGTGATTCAAAGGATTAATTTACTGCTTAGTGCATGTATGTTTAGTTAAGTCCACTCATTAAGCACTGCCTCTTGTGCACATGTGATGCTGATATGCAGTTTGTCTTGCAGGAAAAGTGGCAGACCCTCAGGGCAAATAAGGACATTTAAATTCACATGACACAGCATCCTAATTATGCTCACGCAGTGACAATTACTTATCCAAATCCTTTGAGGTGTTAAACAAAACTGAGTCAGAGTGCTCGTATGTGTGCTCATTAAACATGTTCTTAATCAGTCAAAATCTTTCTGCTTAAAGCTGGCAGATCATGTGCAAACATGCAGGACTTGGTACTTTGTTTCTTATCATGATAAATTAATCCACAACGGTTGCAATAAACTTGGGCTCCTGTGAACCTTGAGTCAAAATAATTTGGTATTTCTGAGAGATTTCTTTCTTTCCAACAAAGCAGGATTGCACAATGTTTCTGGACTGATAAACATGCAGCATCTCCAGCTCAGTATGCAGCCAGGCAGGAATAACAATGGGAGCTAGAGCGGCACTAAGCCATTAATGGAGAGACGAGCTGAAGTCAGAAATAAGGAGGTTGGGTTTGGTCTGCTGTGAGGACCGCCAGAGGGCACTGGGAGTCTGAAATGAAACCATCTCCCCTCCTCCACCAGCCCTCTACCACTCACACCGCCTAAAGCCAAGCTGTCCAACTTTATGGTATGGCTGGATGCAGAGTGGGATATACTATATGGCTGTATGTTGGCTTAACTCTGTAGATGTTTGCATTTTTTGGATTCAGTGTCAAGCCGTCAGTAGTGTTTGCTCCTTTTTCTTGGAAATTTGAACTTTTGTAAAACCCTGAGACCATTTTTGCATCATTCATAATCTTTCTAAACTCCATCAGGGATCAGTTTGCAGGGCAGCCTTTAACAGGGCAAAACAGCTGAGGGGAAGGTTGTGTCATAAACACAGAAAAGTTCAGCTTTTCCACACTTACAGTCATTGTTGTTGCTGAATGTAAAGAAAAATGGTTGAAGCTTGAATTTGCAAACCAAATAATAATGCATGTTAGGTTTTATTCCACAACATGGAATTATATTTTAAAGTTGAGCTGGATTTTAGTTAGTTATTTTTTAAATCAAATTTTTATATATATCAAAAATCACCTTTTTGCCAAAATGGTTTTGTTTTTCTTTTCTTAAGCAAAGGTCTAAAAATCAGCCACTGTCCTCTTTTGCTCTGTTTCACGAAAAAAACCATTCAGCAGCTCATGTCTGCAGTTATAATCACGCCACTGTTGCCAACTCAGCAACTTTCTTGCTGTATTTAGCCACATTTCAGACCTAAAAAAAATGATTCTGGACAAAATCAGAATCAGGAGGTCAGATTTTTAAAAAGATTTGTAATCGGCGATCAGCCAGAAAATTGCACTCAGTGCACAACTAATTTGAATGTTTTTGCCAAGTAGAGTAAATTAACCGTAAATGTATTCTGTCAAACAGAAGCATGGGGAAATGTAGAAACTTATCCTCATAACTCTTTAAAATAAACATCAGTCAGCTGCAGCACAGAGTCAACATTTCTGGGATTTCCTAAAACATGCACTTCAAGTGATCCTACAGCGCTGCCATCAGATTTTAAACTCTTTCATTAGTAATTATCTTCAATCTTTCTCTTAAGTTCAACAATCCCTAATGTTTTCTGATGAAATCTGCTGTCCTTATTTCCATGTTGTCTCAAGTCTATTTGTAAAAGTTTTCGGTTCCGTCTCGACAAAAACAACCAATTACTCCTCATATAATGCCGGCCGTAGTGGCCCTTCTTTTCACGGCCGATTTGTCTTTGTGTTTGGGCTCTGGGCTCCATTGTGCTGCCTCCCGTCCCTATCGCTGACCGCCTGGCTTCCTGGCCCCGGCTGCTGTCACTGTAAGCCTCATCCGGGCTGATTTACATCATATTACTCCTGATTTGAATGAGGCCTGCTGAGAGATGAGGCAGTCAGACAATGGGCCGACACGGCGCAGAGGAAAGGGAGTCCTGAGGAACTCTGGATCACAGATATTTTTGTTTTCCTCCGTCGAACAAAAAGATGCACGCTTGGTTTCATTTGAAGGAAACAATGGAGAGATTTTATGGTCAACTGAAAAAAACACATTAAATGGAATTCCTGCCTGTTTCAAACTGACTTTGTTTCAATTTTAGCAAAGAAAAAAAGATAACAAAGATAATCAAATAGACCAAAATATCCAGTTGATTCTGTTGTAACATGTTGGTCTATTTAAAAATGTAAATTTTAACACATTAAAAGAACACAAAAATGGATCTTGAATTATCAAATGTGCTTTGCTGTTATTTGACAAATTATCATCAAAAGCTCAAACTTCCTGTTGTTCGGAGGTTCATCCAATGATCAAACACTTTGCAGAATTGGTGACCTTCCAGCCCCAATTAAGACAAAAATCAGGACAGAGTCAACACTCTGCTTTTTCATGGATAATTATTCCAGTGTCCAACTTGTTAATTGGTCTGAGAAAGTGTGTGATGAATATGTGTGTGTCTGAGTGACCGTGTTATTATCCGTCAGGAGAAGGGAGAAGAGAGCTGCACTCTGGAAATGATTTGTTCAAGTTCACTATCCGGGTCGCCTCGAGCACCACGGCGATGCAAAGCAACGAAGATTATGATTTGAATGACAAAAACACAAAGCCACCTGTCTGCAGAACAGCACAAATGGATGCACATTTGCCTATCAGGATAAACACCACAGAAAGGGAAGGAAAAACAAAGAACAAACAATTTCATTTGCAAAGAAAAAAATAGCAAGGCTTCCAGTGAATCCTGTTTGTCTTTTTCCTTAAAGCAGCACAGCAACAATCAGACATTTTGATCTATTTAAATTAAAATACAAAGGAACTGTAGTTTATTTACTGCATTTTCTGGGATTATTTCAAAGAAAAAGACAAAGAAACATCTGGGTGATGCAAACTCAAACTGCTTTGTGAAAGGATTTTACTTGGATTTTACTGTGATGAACTAAATCAAAGTATTGAATTATCTGACTAATTGTAATGTGGATCTTCATTATTCTGGACAGACAGGAAAGCTGGTCTGAGTTGATGTGATAATGAATTAATCTAAACCTGCAAGATACTGAAAAAACACAGGAATGATAAAAAAATAAATAAATAAAATACACAAACACAAAGAAGGAGTGTAACAGAGAAATGCTGGAAGTTTGTTCCAGATAAGAGGAGAATAAAAACTGGATGCTGTTTCTCCATGTTTGGTTCTGGATGCAGAGCAGAACCAGAACCAGAAGACCTGAGAAGTCTGGAAGGTTGATACAGCAGCAGATCTTTAATGTATTGTGGTGCTTAGCCGTTCAGTAATCTAAAAACTAACAGAGATATTTTAAAGTCTGTTCTCTGAGCTATAGGGAGCGAGAGGAAGTTGCAGCAATCAATACAACTAAAGATAAACACATGGATGAGTTTCTCTAGATCTTGCTGGGACGTTAGTCTATTAATCCTGGAAATGTTCTTCAGGTGATAGAAGGCCGACTTTGTAACTGTCTTTATACGACTCTGAAGGTTCAGGTCAGAGTCCAAGAATGTGACAAAGAACATATGTAAGCATCACAACATTCCTGAGTTTATCTAGCAAACTCTTGATTTTTGGAGCTCAGAAATTTCTTTGTTTCTTCTACAGCCTTTCTGAGAATAATTTAGTTGCTGCTGTTTGATGGTCAATGGAAAGTTATCCTCATTGAAAGAAAAAAGATTTAACCATGCATTGATTAGAAACATACAACATTGTACAATGGCCAAAAAGGAGGAGTAAATTTCCACCAAAAATCTCAAAAATTTTGAAATTAATCTCAGAAATTTTGTAGAAAAAAGAAGGACATTTCTGAGCTACAAAAGTAAAAAAGAAAATGCTGGAAAAAAGTGGGCACATTTTTTGGACATTTTCAAAGTCCAAAAAGTAGACTTTAGTTTCTAAAGTCTCTGAGTTTGACTTTAGAAACTCAGAGAATAATCTCAAAATGTCTGAATTTTTTTGGCTGAAATTTACTCGTCCATTTTATTTCTATCAACAATGCCGCTAGCACATCATCGTAGAAACACAACGTTGGAGATGAGGGGTCATGCACCTGTTTTGCTTCACCTGATATTTGCACTTGATGACAGGAAGGACATCAGTGTTTATTCTGCATTCTGTATTCAGTAAGTGTGTGCATGTGTTTGCCTGCGTGTGGGTTTTATCTTCCCTCGGGTTCGCGGGAGAAAAGAGGGCTTATCTAACCATGTGAGCCTCGTGACAGCTGTTGACATTCAGAACATCATTCAGAAATCCACAGCTGAGCTTCTCCACATCCAAGACAGACACAGTGAAGGAACAACGATCGCTTTTATTTTTAAATTCCCTCTGAATGGATTAATTTAAATGTGTGAAGGCGGAGTGGTTTAGTGTTTATTCAGGGCTGATAGTTGCTTTGCCCTGCTGAGATAAGATCTGTCTAGGTTGATGCAGCCTGTGTGAATAATGCATTAGAGTTAATGACCCCTCCCTGACCAGGAGATGGACAGAAATATCCCTGACGTCAGCCTGGATCCTCACGGTAGCCAGTGGCTCAGAGAGGGGATATTAACTCTGCAGAGCGTCTCGGGGATCCGCCACACCTCTCCGTCCGCCTGTCTGTCTCTCTGTCAGGGAAGGCATCTGTGTCACACTCTCCCTTTCTCTTGTCTCTTTGTGGTGACGTGACAGGCATCTGTGAGCGAAGAGGAAGGAACATACAGACAGATCCAAAGATCATGAACAAAGATGTATTTTAACAGAAAATGTTTGTTTACATTAATATGGGGAATTTTCACAGCCCTGTAATCTGGCTGAGGGATGCAGCACATTTATCAGAGCAAATCTATATTCTAAATACACAATTTGACCAAAATATCATCATATTTTATTCATTTTTTTAAAGTTTTCAAACAGTTCCTGCAGATAATGGCAGGAACTTCCCCTGATTTTGCATCTGGATTCCTGAGATTGGACTTTCTCTCCTCCATCCAAACAAAAGACGAGGCATGTGCGGTAAACAGTGTGTCAGCCAACAAAACAGGCTTTTTGGAAGTAGACAGCTCCACAAACACAACAAGACGCCCGATTGTTTCCAGCATCCACTTTTGCTCTGATGGAAAGTGGAAACTCTAAATATTTAATCTGCAGCTACAGTGAGTGAAGGAAAACAGCGGCAGAAGAAAGATTTCCTAGATGGTAACTCAGGTAGATTTATTAACAATTTAAAAGGTGGCCAAAATTGTCCCTGCTCCAGTTTTGATTCGACAAAACATATAAGAAAGCACACAATGTGATGTTTTCATTTATAGGTTTCATTTATTAAATGAGTTCATTTAATAAGGTGTTTTCTGTTTGTTGGTTTGTTGCTATGAATAAATGAGAAGTTCTTATTTTATTGAGTTTGGTTAAAGTATAAAAAGTAACTTCTCTTTAAAGTATAACCCTACCCTCTGATAAATTTTAGAAAAATTTCACCAAAGTGGGAGGAGCCAAGAGACACTAAGGGGCGTGGTCACATAAGGGATGAGCGGAGACTAAAGAGTAAAATACGTTTTGTACGCTAAAAAAGTTTATCCTTCTTAACCATGAGGTTCTGACCTTCATAAACTTTATTAAATGATACCAACCTCGTAACTATTTGGTAACATGATCAGTGTTTTTTTTTTTTTTTTTTTTTACCGTTTCCTAGCAACAAGAGGTGGATTTAGTAACGCCAGCTTCCAGTACTGCAGTAACCAACAGGAAAATTAAAATGCTTAGGCACAGTTTGACCTAAAGAGGGCAGCAGTGAGACGTTTTCAGGCATATAATAAAAAATCTCCCTTTTTTTTAAATATGGAAGAAAACATGGCAGAGAGGGAAGCTGACCTTAACACACAAAGACACCGGATCTCATTCAGGCGACCTCAACTGTGGTTTTTATCCAAATTAGCAGCTCTACCTCCATAATCTTCCATGTAAATTACATGAAAAAGCAGTCAGATTCATGTGATTTAAAATAATAAACTACTTGCATTCAAAACAAACACCTGCAGGTTTAAAATAAGCATAAAAATGCTTTAAGAGAGCTGAATTCTCCAAAGAGGAAAAGCAGAAATAAACACATTTGCTCTCCCCCACACTGGGGGGAGAAGAGATTAATGTAAAATTGAAAAGCATAACTGAGCTGATCTGGATCTGTATTTCTATCAGGAATGAACCAGATAAAGCAGAATTGAAACGGAGAGACAGACACAGAGACAGGTTCACAGAGAAATGTGTCTTTGTGCAGAGTCCCTCGGTCATGCGTCGGGAAAATGAAGCATTAGAGTCGGCATGCCAGAGAAGAGATGAAAGGACGTCTGACTGCAGTCACCGAGATCTCCTCCTCCTCCGTTTGATCCCATCTTCATGTCCGACAGCAGCGCCGAGGCCTCCGTCTGACCACTGGAACCGCAGCGAGGACAGGCTGGTGCACATTTACACCGAGGTTATTACAGCTAACTAAAACTAACGAAATAATGAAAAAAGAAACTGAGAAAACATTTTCAATATCTGAAGTGAACGATTCGAATGATATAGCCTACATGCACTTTAAGCGGACCGGAGACAAAAGCAGGAAGTGAACTGCAGCGCAGGGCATTCTGGGTAAATACAACCAAAACAAATGTGAGTGTAGTGCTAGTTTTACCGAAAACAAAAATTAAATCCTGCAGCCCCTAAAATTTGACGTCACTCCATTTGTGTTTACATTTAATTCAGACTCCTTCTGAGGTTTTCATGTCGTTTCCTTCAGTGTGTCTTGGTGCAGCGCCCCCACAGGCGGGGAGGAGAACAGATTTTTCCAAGGGTTTGGTTGGTTTGACTCAGAGCAGTGAGAATGAGAACCTCAGCAAGTGAAAATGTCACAAATGTTTCAACTTTAGTCCCAAACCGAACCGAGTCTAAATCTCAAATCACAAACGTATAAGAAGAAATTCAGAGGAGAATCCAGCATCTGTCACTATGGAAAATATTATGAAGCCATTTTAGGCTTTGGGTCTCAGAGAAACATTATTCACTCATGGAACAGTGGAAAACCTTCAGAAGAGGCCAGCCAACCAAAATTACTCCAAGAGCGATCCATGTTTGCTGCTGGGTTTTCATGTGGGGTAAAACAGCTGCAGCCCGTTTTACCCCACACGGTTTGAGGCAGTTTTACTGCTTCAGATAATTACTGAAACCATCATTTCTTTCTGGGAATGATCATAGCTCAGACTCCAACATCTCTCTGTCTGACTTTCTACTGTATAAAATAATTAAACTCTGGTAGCCATTTTTTGTCTTATTTTGTGGACATGTGATTTGTTGCAGCCATGTTGCCCCACAGGTGTGAATTCTGAGTATTCTGGTTTCATTTAAAGCTTTTTTGACAGAATCTTTCACATTTCAGTAGTGGCTCCAAAAAGACAACCAACACGTCTTGGACTGAAATTTTCTGTGTGACTCCACCTGGTTTTTTGGTTCACTATTTAATTTGTTAGAAATGGACTGGGTCCAGATTGAAAATTTTCATGAAATGAACCAAAGTTTCATGTTTAAATGAAACACACACATGCAGTTTCACACATGGACAGACATTAAGTCTGGTGGTCCTCACCTGTGAGAGCAGAGAGAGTGTTATTAGGGTGCAGCTGCAGCAGTAATGGACTTTATTTATGACAGGTGCTGGATCCTCGCCGGCTTTCTGCACTCCGAGGTTCATGAGAAGAAGGAGCGCGGACTAATGACACCTGGACATGTCCCACCAAGCTGCCACAGCCAATTACTGAGGCAAAAGTGAGATGAGTTTTATGCTTCAGATAAATCTGGAAGATTTATTACTGAAATACTTTGAAATCATTTTTAGAGTAAAATTAAGTAGTGCATGACAAACTTAATAGGCTCAATTTTGTAGTTAGCTTAGATTAATATGCATGAAAATTCATATTTTATTGCTGGAATATGACAAATAAGTAAGATGTATGTTGACTTTCATGTCCAGACTGCATGAAAATACTTTCCATCCTTTTAAGTATGCATAGTAATAATTAGTGGTAGGTCCATAAATTTGTAATCACATCACAGAAAATTATATGTCAACAAAATGAGAGATGTTTTCAATTCAAAAGCCATTTTGCTGCTAATGTATTGAATAAGTAGACATACAAAATATATTTATTATTTTTAATTTGTTTGCTCTATCTGTAATAGTTCTTAATTTGTAATACTATTATACCCATTAAACTTCTTTAGAAATGTGGACGGTGGACACTGACATTAGCATTAGCGTCTGTGCTACTGCTACTTGTTTAGCATTGAGATGCTATTTTAGGCTTGAATAGCTTCACTGATAAGCCAATTCCTTTTAGCACAACTTGAATACAATAATAGTCGTTTCAAGCACCTCATCAGATCATTTTTAGAAGCAAAAATTAACTCCCAATGAGCCGAGAGAAGCCACTTTGTCATCCATTGCTGTTGATAGTGGATGTAGCTTATGCACCAGATTTACAGGTTTACTAGAAACATGCTCCGGATGGAACCTTTGTATGCGGAGAATTTTTTTTTACCTTGTTTGTGAACACAATCCTGGCCAGTCATTTAAAGAAAATAGAAAAGAAAAGGCCACTCGGGTATCTACAGTGTTTAAAGCTCAAAGTGGTAAGTGTGACTAAGCTCAGCTGCATCTGGAGCAAAATAGAGCACTTTAACATTAGAGTGGAATATACAGATTTTTGTACATGCAGTGGTGCACATGAGGATTAAGAAAAATAAATCAGATTTTTTTTCTTCTCAGAATTCTGACTTTATTCTTTTGAGTTCAAACGGCAGAATTTTGAGGAAAAAGTCAGAATTCTTTTATTTTCAGTGGCCCTAATTCTCTTCCATAAAATCAACATATGTTAAGGATTTAAAAGTTATTTGATGTCAACAAGTTTGAAATCAAAACTTTTAATATTTTAAAGTCAATTAAATGTTAATTTGACTGAGACAAGCTGAACCCAAATCCAAGAACTTAGGAAAGTAAAGATGTTTAGGGAAAAGTGGCAACATTTACCAAAAACTCAGACATGAGGACTGAATAAACCTGGAAGGAGAACAGTAGTCGTTTGTTCATCACAAAAAAACCTGATAAAATTATAGGTTTACTTTAATAAAAATGACAAAATGCTGATGTTTCTTCTCTTGTTGGTGATTTTTCCAACTACAAACATGTCTTTGATTTTCTTCTCTTTTGGCTTCTGGTTTCCAGCCTAATAACTAAAAACTCCTTTTCCCTGTTACACTTTTTGTAATGAGGCAGGTTAATGGGCTTGGACCAGAAAACCTTTGAATCTTTGAACACTTTCAAATGAAACTTTGTGAAACTGCCACCCAGCTGGTGTTTATTGGATCAGTAAATCAGAATAAGTGTAATTTTAGCTGCATCTTGTCACATAAAAAAGGTTAATTTGGTTTGATTTGATGTCATGTTTTGCAGTTTATGTTGGGAATGTGGGAACATTTAGGGATCAGTTCACCAGCCCACCTAAGCAGCACAGAGAGCTAAAGCAGCTAAATCGATTAAAATCCCATTAAAGTCAGAACCATCACCGAGGCCATTACCACGGAGGAGAGACGCCCGGCGATGACGACGGATCAAAGAGGATCTAATTAATTCATTAACACACTCCGCTTATACTGCAATCTAATGGGAATGGGAAGTCTTGCTTTAAGTGAAACATCTCAGCAGAAACATCAGAAGCTGAGGTGGAAATATGAAGCATGAAGCTCATCAAAGACAAGCTACTATTCAGATTTTATTAGCGATGCTGAAACACAGTGCAACACTGCAAAAACACTAAATCTTACCAACTATTTTTCCCTATTTTTACTCTTTTTCTGCAGCTGACTAACATTTCCTTTCCTTCACTGCAAAAACACAAAATCTTACACTTGAAACAAGACAAAAACCACTCACAAGTAACTTTTTACCAAGAAATAGCAGCTTATTTTAAATAAAAAATAATCCTTTAATATTGATGAAAAAGTAGTTCTATTGGCAGATTATTTTATTTATAACATGGAAAAATGTCTTGTCATAAGTGAAATAATCTCCCAATGAAATTCATACTTTTTCATCAATATTAATGAATTACTGACTAAAACAAGCTCTTTTATGTTTTGCTGAAAAATTATAACACCAAAAAAAGAAGACAGGTGATCCAACTTTTAAAAAATGTAGTTAATTTCCTACAACTAATCAAATTAAGTTCATCCAAGTAAATATATTTAGTTGTCATGTTAAACGAATGTGAACAAGTTCAGTGTGACAAATGTAATTTGGTTATATATAACAAATTATCAGAATTTTTTAAAGTTGGAGCTCCATTCTCTTTTTTTCTAGTGAAGTTACTTCTGACTTATTTCAGCTGTACTAGAAACAAGACCAAAATGACTCGGTCAGATTTTGTGTTTTTGCAGTGAAGTAAAGGAAATGTTCGCAGCATTGGGTGTTAGTCGGCTGTAGAAAAAATCTAAAAAGGTGGAAAAAGCCAGAAAACTGCATGAGAAAACGGTAAAAAAGTCCAAAAAAGGAAAATTTCCCAGCTTCATCTCCCACCAGTGGAGCTGTGATTAGGGAACAACAGACAGCGATGAGTATCGATCCGCTCTCCGATGGCTTCAGGGACTAAAGGCATGACAGAAACATGCCATGTTGCTTCCTCAACCTGGAGAGGAAGCGATGAAGGAATACTGGCTTTATAACAAAACAGTTTTAAATGTAGGAATGAACCTGAAAGATTTTTGCATATCTCATCCTTTTCTCCTCCTCCTGCTGTCTTCCTCGTCTCTCCTTCAGTGAGGATCAATACATGCTGGAAATACACGCAGCATGGAGTGAAATATTTACACTGCGGGGTCAGGAACGGATGCATGGCTTTGAGTTTAAAGATTCCCTCTGACCTCATCGCCGACTGCAGAGCCTGGCCTCGTAATCTGGCTGGATTTGGGTGAAAGTGGAGATGTAAATGGTTGGAGAGCAGCTGGTCAGAGGATGTTTGGCAGGTCACAGGATGAGGCGGACAGAAACAGAGGTTAGATGAAGAAGAACAGATGAGCTGATGAAACGTGACAGCAGCAGAGTCCTCCTCCTCTACAGAACAGTGAGCTCCAAATGGAAATCTATTAGGAACGCCACCGGCAGCAGACCTTCATGGCTGGAAGACACTCTGGACAGTAAAACGCTGCGAGACTCACAGCCATTCAGCTGCTCACACAATAACTCACTGTAATACACAGCTTCAACTGTAAATAAACACATAAAAATAATATTTTTCTTATAGAGTCACAGGTAAACAGTAAATATGACCTGAGAAAGATGGAAACGCAAAGGGAAAGATGAGAAGGGAATTACAAAACAGAGTTTATGCCTGACCTGTTTCTGTCATCTAATCAGTTTGGATGATTTTAGAGACTGATGCAGGATATTTATGGAATAAGATAACTTTATGGAGAGGAACAATTAAAAACATTAGATTTTATATCCCACAGAAAATCATTTGATTTTAATTAGATGTTGTCTTAATTTAAAAATGTGAAGAATTTGTAATACTTTATAATAACAATAAATAAATAAGGTATAAAGCATCTATTGCAAATTTAAAAAAAAAAATACAAAACCTCCAAAAGATCTACAATAATTTAACATATTTTCCTTTTATTTAAATAGTTTAATTTATGCATTTTTAATTGAATGAGTAAAAACAAATTATGATTTATTTTTGTTGCTCCCATATTTTTATTCATTTAAAGTTCATGATGCATCCTTTAAAAAATGTAATCATTTTCAAAAAATGTTGTCATCGATTGTGATTAATTATATTGTTCTTAGGTTTTATTTACTTATCATTGATGATTGAATTAAAATTAAATAGTCAGGATTTTTTATTTTATATGTATTGCACAGATTTCATAAAAACGTTTCTTTTTGTAATCTTTGAACTTCATATTTATGAAGTGAGAACTCAAAAAGCAAAAAAGATCCTAAACCAAATCATAAAAGTTACAAAACACAATACTCCACAGATTATTGCTGTTTCTATGATCTTTCGTTGTTCTCATGCATTTTAGCAGCATATTTTTAACTAAACTGTGATACTTTTGTGTTTTTTCAGTCTTGGCATCTTTAAAGCTCAGGTTTCTGAAGATGAGTCGACGTTTCTCATCGCTGCAGCACTGCAGGGTCTGACTAACACAATAATTCTTCACAAAGCCGGACATTTGTGTGACTAAAACTCTTTAAGCTTTGCAAGTCAAGGCCAATGATTTAGTTAAACTCTACATCGCCCAACTATGCTTGGTGTTCGTTAATGAGCTCTGGTTCTCGGTGTTTACCTAATCACTTTCCTATCTGATGCGCCTGATTAACTCTCCAATCAGTCATGACTGAGGAAGAAGATAAGATAATGACAGAAGGCAGAATTCGGCTGCTGCTCTTCTTCGGGGCATGATCAGGTTGGAAAGGAGCTTCTCATCCGGAGTAACAAGTCTGTCAGGAAATCTTTCATCTTGGAGGTCATAATAATCAGAAGACCATGAGGGTCACTCTGATTTATTACAATACAGCAGCAGGGGCATGTCTAGAATCTACAGCAGGGACACAAACTGTAGACAGGTAGCACACTAAAATTACCATTTCAGCTAAATGCATGGCAGACTTGGATTAAAATAAACTGTGCACTGCAAAAACACAAAATCTTACCAAGTAATTTTGGTTTAGCCTCTACCGCAAATTAGTGCACTTGAAATAAGACAAAATCAACTTACAAGCAACTTTTCAGGAAGAAATGGGGGGCTTTCTTTAAATCAACAATTCCTTAATATTGATGAAAATCTTTTAGTTTCATTGGGAGATTATTTCACTTATAACATGAAAAATGTCTTGTTATAAATAAAATAACCTGCCAATGGAACGAGTATTATTGACTAATAGAAGCTCCTATCTTGCTGAAAAGTTACTTGTAAGTTAGTTTTGTCTTATTTCAAGTGTAGTAAGATAGAAACTAGTCCACAATTATTACTTGGTTTGTGTTTTTGCAGTGTGGACCAAAACTTGAATAATAAAACTATTTATTTAACCAGAAAAAATGCACACGTTAAGCATGTGAAAACTATGCAGATGATTTGTTTGTCACAGTGGATAATTTTTATAGTCACACCATTAGCTTGTTTAGCTTAGCATAGCTTAACTCTATAGAACTAATTTTAGTACCGTTATGCTAACTGTTATCAACTTAAAGTGAAAATTATAGAACCATTATAGACTACAAATTATAAACAACAAACACTTTAATTAATCCCTTTTCTCATTTATTGCTTTTTGTTCTTATTATTAAACATCATATACATCAACCTGCCAATAGAAATGCTATAATCTCCTAAATTTACATGTAAACATTAATATGTAATATCCCAATGTAAAAAAATAAACTAAAAAAAAATCAACAAAAAATATTAGAAGGACCATTTCTGTCATTTACTGTCGCAAAAAGAAAACGTTAGTCTGTATGATATGACTTGAACAAATTGATTGGCAGCTCAAGTGGGCGTGGCCAATCATATATAAGGGGCGTGGCTCATACCTGTGGTCACACCCCTAAAGCAGATGATGCGTCTCCTACTTTTTTTTCACAGTATTAAGTTAATATTAAAATCCATGCGTGTGTTTGGACATATGGTTGCATTTAAATTGTTTAGCTAATTGCTTAATAAGACAAATATTTATCCCTAATGTGATGGAAGAAGTTGAAGATTGCCAGATTGCTGGCGGAAGCAGCCAGAAGCATTTGTGGGCGAGGAGAAAGTATTTGTGAAAGCCACATGTGTGTTTGTTGAGCTGGTTCCTCAAGGTCCATTTAAGATGCGATGTTTAATCACGGCAGATCGTTGCGGCTGCAGTCGATCTCCCACAGTAAAACTTTTGATCTTCATTTATTGGTATTTGTGTGTTGGAACAGGCTCAGCAGTAGTAGGTGGTCTCATTACCCTTAAAAGATGAAACTGAACAGAAACACACAACATTCCAGCTCCTGAACCAAACAGGAAAAAACGTAGAATACAAGACAGAAAACAAGCAAAGAAAAAAACGTTCTTCAATAATATTCAGAAACGTATAAAGCTTTGTGAATCCATCCAGGTTTTCATCAAATTTAAAATGAGCTATTTGTTATCAGTTCCTATAATTAAAATGATTAGTGATTTTTTTATGTAATGGTTCCCAATTACAGGTTGAATATTTTTTTCCAGGAAGAGTAGTGCAACACAAATTATCTGACTGTAAATCAGAATAAACTTTTGCTTTTTGAGGTCAGATTACCAAAATGATTAGATTTGATAAATGCTATAATAATAAGAGAGTTTAAGACTTTTTTTACTTTGCTGAAATTATTAAATTTATATAAATTTAAGCATTTGATAAAATTACCTTTGAACTGTTTGATTTGGGTCAAACCTTTGTGTTTCCTTCCAGAAGCTATTCATTGTAGTTTCCTGTAGTTCTGGTCCATTCCTCCTGGCAGAACTGGTTTCACTGGTCAGGAATGTTAATCTGCCCACAAATTATCTATCAGATTGAGATCCGGACTTTATGATGGCCACATCAAAACATTGACTTTGTTTTTGTTGTCCCACTTTATCTGCTGAAGGTAACTGTTCATTTGAAGAGCCTGGCTCTGAATCAGGGCTTTTTAGTCTATGACGGCATATTGGGGTCAAAAAAGGAGTACATTTCCACCCAAAAAATCAGAAAAAATTCTGGAGTTTTTAGAGTTTAAAAATCAGCTAAAAAATTGATATTAATTTCATAATTTACAAAAAAACAAGGACATTTCTGAAATCTCAGTCATTTTGCGATTAATCTCAGAAATTTTCTAGAAAAAAATCCAGAACTTTCTGAGTTTCAGAAGTCGAGTTCTTTCTAGGAAAGTTTCAACTTTTCATACTAAAAACTTTTATTGTTTTTTTTTCTGGAGAATTTCTGAGATTAATCTCAAAATTTCTGAGTTTTTGGTGTAAATTTACTCTTCCAGTTTTTGTTTCTACAAAGACCCAAACATCATATGGAGTGGAGCTGGAGCGATTTCTGGGGTTGAACTGGACTCTAGGTGGCGCTGCTGCGGCTGCTGGACATTTCGGTGTCCTGTTTAACCTTTGTTGCACACACGCTCATGTGCGCACGAATGCAGCCACCTCGGTCATGCCAAAACCAAGAGTGGCTTAAGTTGCCATGGCAACATCCCCACCAGACCGGTAATTACAATTAACATCCCATCTAAATGACCACCTCTCCCTCCTCACCCCCTCAGTCTCCTGGGTAATTATAGACTTCAACTCTGCTCACCCAAGCGCTGTGGTCGGCTTCCTTATGTTTTACCGCCAAATAATCCTGTCTGAAAACAATAGAGGCAAAAAAAAGAAGAATTGTTTTCCTCCGGGCTAAAAGGCTGTTTCATTACATTAATGCAGCCGTGTTATCATCAGCACCTGAATCAATATGCTCTGCACATTTGTGCAATGAGCTGTTGAGGAAAACGTTTTCCTACGCTGCTGCAGGTTCACTGCATTGTTTACATGATGCATTATTTAAACATGAGCTGACTGCGTCATGTAAATATTAGCTGATCGCTGCAGCATGTTACATCCTGCACAGATTGAAAGAGCTCAATTACAAGGAAAAGCCCTCATTTCCTCACAGCTGAATGGAGGAGCAAAATAAAAAAAAAAAGAAAGAGGCGAAGAAGGAAGGTTTTATGTGCTGCAGCAGCGGGCAGTTTGTTTGCTGTTATGGCCCAGGCAGAAAAGTGGCTTTGTCAAATACTCAGTCATGGTGTCACAACCTTTACAGCAGGAAATGGAGACGGAGGGAGTGAGAATGAGAGTGATACAGTGGGAGTGAGAGGAGGAGAGAGACGAGCTGGGAGAGAGGAGAATGAACACATTGACTTTCTTCTTAAAACATCGTTTAAATGACAAATTAAAGCGGTTTAATTTACACCCACTAGAGCAAAACATCCATTATTTTTATTTCTTTTTCCTGTTAGTTTTCAGTTTGTTGGTGATGAGGTTGTAACACTCAGTTTAATAAATAACTGGGACCACTGGGAGCAAACAATAATAATTTAAAGGTGACCTATTATGCTTCATTGAACAGGTTAGGATAGGTCTATGGTTTATACAAAACATGTTCATTACATTTTTTTTTGCACAAAATGATTCTTGGATGATGAGATTTTAGTTTGTTCAGTTGAGCTCTTTTCAGAATGAGCCGTTTTAGGACTCTGTAACTTTAAATCCAAATGAGCTGCTGCTGGCCACGCCCCCCCAACTCAACCTTTACACTCACAAGAAAAAGTGGCTGCAAACAAATGCACAAATTTACATCCATACATTTTTGAAAATCATTAGCATACTTTTGGGTTTTTCATTATCATTTAGTTTTATTTTGCTTGTTTCAACTTTTTGTTTGTCTAATTCAGTTTTTAGCTTTAGTTTTTAGAGTATGTTTGTTAGTTTTCATTAGTTATTTGTGAAATATTGTTTTGCTTTGGCTTAATTTTTATTAGGTATAGCAGTAGTTTTAGTCTTTACATATTTGGTTAATATTAGGTGCAGAATTCAAAAATGTCAAAGTTGTGATTAAGTATTCATTGACTGGGTAATGAATACTCAACAGAAGTATGTATTCAGTTATTGTAGAACAGTAAGTGACTCTGGTGTTTTTTCCCAAATTTTGTGGTCACCAATTTGCAGACTAGTGCACGGTCCGCCAGGAGGAATCTGATGCACCTTAATTTGCTGACGTAAACTGCGCGTGTGTGGGGAATCAATTTCATATCCGTTTTAAAAGCTAATAAATACAATCACAAAAGTTAAAATGAAGGACATTGTATGTATAACTTTAATATGTTTTAGTTTTATAAACACTAAACACACAATTTAGTTACAGTTTTCCTCCATTAATTACCATTTTTATTTATTTCAGGAAACAAAAATGTTTTCTCAATTTTAGTTTTGCTTATTTTTCTTTTATTTTAGTTAATTATAATAAGTTTCAGCTTTAGCAGAGCCTCCAGCTCAACCAACAAGTGGATACTGGACGGTAAGCCAACAACAAAACACTTCGTCTTTTCCAGCAGCTCTGCTGGGGTTGCTAAGCAACGGGGCAGTGCCTGCTGGTTTGTGACTTTATATTCTGGAGGTTTCATTTTCCAGACACCAAAAAATATTAACTTATTACCACAAACCGACTGGTGGTTTTTTTAAGCACTGGGACTGTTTTTGAAGCAGTATAAACTTGGATGGAAGAACAAAATGTGAATTTTGCATAATACTTCCTCTTCAGTAGTCTGATTATGAATAAAAATAGGTTGTCAGATAAAAAAAACCCAGGAAGTTCTAGTATTTGCCAAAATATACATGAAAAGAATCAAAGATAGAACAGAATCAAATGTTAAATGAGGTTTAAAGAGACAAATTGAATTGTAGAGAAGGTGTGAAGAAATGTGACAAAATGGCGATCAGAGAGAAAAGTGTAAATAACTGAAAAAAGTGTTTTTCACTCCCTGTCATCCTGACGACCAGATATACGGTCCTACTCCCATTCCTCCTAAATGTGTCCGTGACGCAGAACGCATTGAGGTGACATGGAAAAGACCGCAGTCCTGTCTGCACCTCCTCCTAAACATCACACCTTACACCTTACAGCTCTCCATTTCAACTCCTCAAAGCCTGTCCTGTTGCTTTCTTCCTGTCCAGCCTGGTGAGTGGGATCGTCTGAAAATCCTGAGTCCCTCTGTGGATGGGAATCTGACAGGAGAGAAAATCTCTGGAGGAGTAGAAGGTAAAAAGTCTGCTTGTTTGCACCACATTTTAGAAAACAAAAAGTTGTCCAACTTGTCTGTCTCTTCTGTAAAGCTACACCCTGTTAGCCTAGAAAAAAAAATTAGAATCAAATGAGCCAAGTCTGCAGAAACAGTATGTGGCTTAATGTTTCCTGCCAAAATCCAATAATTTTTATAATTGACTTGTACTGCATTGATTCACCGGGTGTCTCCGTCTTAATTATTTCTGGGGTTATTTTTGTTAGAAAAGGTCTTCCATACTTGTTTATTGCCATTAGAGCGTTCCCATATTGGTTCATTCCTTTGTGTTCTGTTCTTTATGACCTGCTAATCTTTTCCTCCCTTGTGATTAAAGCTAGATTCACACAGCAGGGAAATGCAACCCAAATCCAGTTTTCCTGCCCAAATCTGACTATTGCATGACTTTTTCATGGCAGTCCAAATGACCCAATTCTGATATTTTCATGGAAAACTATTTATATGACACAGGGAGCATACACCCGTAAGATGCCCGTATGCGACATTTTCATTGCAGTCACGATATTTAGACCCAAAAATAAATCAGAATGGAGCCACTTCCATATGTAGAACTAAATTGCATCAGGTAGTTTTCGAAACGTCTGCAGTCTGAACGCTCATGTTGCATTTTATCCGACTTTTACATTGTTGATGTGAGACATGCGCCATAATTCTGCACCAGAACAAGTCAGGTGGCAAATCTGGATGCAGACAAGAGCTAAAAATTATAATAACGAAGTGATGAAAGCAGTCTGAGTTAATGAACGCATCACCTCACAACTTCACCACTCCTGGTCCGACTCCACATCCAGACAGAACCGGGTCAGAACCGGGTCAGAAGCTGCAGTCAATGCTCCACTAAAGGCCACTGCTGTTAGCTGGGTTTTCTATTTATCAGCTTCCTTGTTGGTTCCCGTTGCTGAATAAACTTTATCCATAGATGGCGGCGGCCATCTTTACTGCCATAAACAAAGCGCTCCTGGGTGACGGCTACGTTCTTCTTCTGCGCATGCGGGTTGCTTTGGGTTCGTAAACCATTCATACAGAAGTCCAATTGCGGTCATATTTAGTTAGTAGCATCAGATCACATTTTAGACGCTGGAAAACCAAAGAAAATGTTGTTGGTGGTGCAAAAAAAAACAACAACAAACAAACAAACAATAAAACTAAAATTTTTAAGATTTCAGGAAAAAAACACAAATCGGAATTGAGCATCAAGTTCAACACATGATGCACATTTTTGAAAACTTGATCCGATTCAGTTGCACATCCCTTAGATTGAGAGTCCGATAAGTTTATTTCTAACTACTGCACAGCATTTTTCTGTTAGTCTGGATGCTATTATTATTGTTAATCTTATTTCTTGTTTTTAACACTTTAAAAACGTTTTCTGTGTACCTTTACATCTGTTCCTGCTGTTCCAGCTTTACTGATCCTCTGCAAGACAATAAAGACTGTTTCTACCTGCTGTGTGAATTTAGTCTAGTTCAGTTTATTTTGTGTTAATTATTCCCCTTTTTTCAGTTTGCCTGTTTCCTTTCTTCCCCAGCTGCTCCTGATAATCTTGATTAACTCACTCCTCTTTATTCTTAAGCTCACCGGTTGTCATTCTTCAAGGCTGGTTCATCTACTCTTCACTGCTTGATTCTGAAAATACATTTAGTTTCTGAACCTCAGAATTAGTTTTTTTTAGTATTAAGGATCTTTATTTTTGCTCCACCTCTGACTTCCTATCATTTTAGTCCTCTGCAGCCACCACGCCCTTTTTATGACAAGACATTTGTTAAGCAGTTGTGCATAATGAGAAATAAACTTCAACTGCAAATAATCAGGCAGTTTTAATGCAATGAGAGTTTAAAAAAACAAAACCACATAAAAGCAGCTGTAACTAAATCAGCGTTCTTTAGCTCTCTTTCCTTCTGGGAATCATTTCAGGATTTTTGCAGACTCTTCCTGAGTCATCATGACTGCAGCAGAAGATAAAGGTCATGTTCACATAATCTACTGAATATAACGAGGCACCTTTCAGAAATTCAAATGGACATGCCGCCTCATCACTTTAGAAATGTGATTAATTATGTTTATTGGATTGATTGATTCTGGTGTCTGTCACCAAGGTGTTTTTAGTAAAGGACCAAGATGCAAAAATAGAAACATTTAGTAAATAAGAATAAAAATCAGATGGAGACGTCCGATTTTCTCTTTCTATAGATTAAACTTTTCTTTCTTTCTCTTTCCAGCAGGCAAATGAGACCAAAACCTGAGTTTTTCACAGCAGAAAATTTGATTTGTCCCACTTCCATATGTGGAATTAAATCATATATTTGATAGCAGAGGTGGGACAAAGTCATTGTTTTAAAGTCTTTAGTTTGACGTCTTTATTCTAATGTCTCAAGTAAAAAAAAAAAATAAAAAGAAAAATTAATTACATACATTAAATATGTTTAAGTCATAGCCGACTTAAAGCTTTGGCAGCTGCTGTCTTTCTTGCATAAAAAGCATGTTTTTCTAAAGGTGTCCAGTGTAAGAAACCTGCTGTACAACCTGAAGGCCAGACTGAACGACAATCATTGGTTTCCTTTTTCATTCATCTGTCCTCTAAAGTAAATATGCTGCCAGGTTATTATGCTCACAAACTAAAGACCTTGTTTATCTAATAAACATCTACATTACCTTTTAACCTTTTAAATAAATGGATCCATATATTTCCCCCTGAATGTGATCTTCAAAATAAAAGACCCTAGCAGCATCAGCTGAAAGCAGACATTTCAGGCGCTCTCCTTTCAGGTGAAATGTCAAAGCACGTTTGCGTCATGTTCTTGAGTGTTTGTGCTCCGGCTTGTATGTGCTGGAAACAAAGCGCAGGAGCCAAACACTGTTTCCAGACTCCATTGATTTTTTCTCCTCCCTGCTTCAGCCTCCTTTGACATTTCGCAGACATTCTGCAGCTCAGAAACAGCAATAAAGGGGGATGAAAGCCAGGGTAGCTCTGCGACCCCTTAACCCTGTTTGATGCACGTTTCAAACTATTATTAGCAAAGGCTGCTGCACTCAGGGATATTTTTGAAAGAAACAACTATCATTTTCTTGTGGTTTACAGAAGTTACAGAGTCTTTATGTACTCTTTGCTGCTTTGCTCCATCTGCTCATTTCTTAATTCTGTTCTTTCCGTTTTAAACCGTCCTGTTCTTCCACCCTGAACTTCCCCGCTTGGCTTCTTGCTGCTCCATCCTGCATTAGGTTCAGCTGGGGAATCTGGGGATGAGGACGCCAAAGCCCCAAAGACTGTTCTGAAAGCACAGAGCGTGAACTGGTACAGAAAACACACATCATCCCCTTACGACTCAGGGTCACACACTCACACACGCGCTGCAGCCCGCCCTGTTGTGGTGGGAACAACTGGGGCTTATTTGCATAAAATCTCTGCTGATTTTTAATAGAATGGCTCTCTTAGACCTTTCACGATAACTAATGCTGCTGGACAATAAATCATTGCAATAAACGATAATATTGTGTTGAGACCATTTTCAAGTAAACTGTGCAAGGTTGCTCTCTCAAACACCAATAAAATGTTGTTTTTGTTGATTTTTTTAAATATCCAAAACCAAAACAAAAAATAAAATAGGAATAACAATCACACACAACTGAAGCCATAAATAAAATGGATTATGAAATCTCTACAAAGTTTCCCATTAATAAATGTTAATCATCAGAATAAAAATTATTCAGCTCATTTTTATTTATCATGCAATTAGTTGATTAACTGACTCCATGCAGATTAAAGAGTTTTACAATGAGATATTTCTTTATTTGTTATTTAGAAGTTCCTTGTAGACAAATACTAAAAATGTCATACTAACAATAAAACTATCAATCCTGACAACAAAGAACAGTTTTGGGGAGTTTTAAGCATCATTAATTACAATTTATTGCGACAACAATGATTCAGAGTTCTTATCATAATAAGTAATTTATCACGATAAATGATAAACGATACAATAAAAGCCCACTTAAGTTAAATAAATGCAAGCAACTATTTGGAATGTTTCCTTCCATTTCATAATCATGCACAAACTTTGTGTTGCTTTATCACATAAAACCCCAAGAGAAAACATTAAAGTTTATGGTTGTAGTATGGAAAAAGTGGGAATTTTCAAGGGATGCGAATCCTTACAGGCATAACATCATCATATTTAGATACAAGATCCTCAGGGCAAATGATAGCAGCAACGAATCCACCCATAATGGTGTTAAACATGGTAGAAAACCTTCGTTCAGAGTTTATCCATGGAGATGGATGCCTTGCAGAAACCCTGACAGGCTAAGCCCATCTGCAGCCGTCAGCAGACAGTTCGCATTCACACCTATAGCAGAGCAGCGAGGCTGTCAGTGGGGATTTAGACCACCAGGCTTATCCACAAACCCCCCGCAGATACTGCCCGCTAGCCTGGCTCGGACCACACACATCCTCACACCCACACAAATTATGAATAAAAAGGTCGGCTTCTGTAAAAAACCCAGAGAAGTCTCAGCGTTTTATGTGCTGGAGTTACAGCTTCTTCTGTTATGTAGACAGAATGCATGGAAGAGCAGATATTTAGGATTTAGCAGCAGGTTCTGTCCACAGACGGCTTGTTAGGAGCTTTAATCAGGAAATACAAGAATTTCAAATTTAATGGTTTAGTTTCAGCCATTTTTAAACTTTCCATACGTAACTAAAAAAAGAAAAAAACACACAATGCTGAGTAAAAACACAAGACAAAACTAGAAAAGAAGTAGATAAAAAAGTATGTTAAATCCCGAACACAAAGTGTAAACCAAAAAAGTATGTGTAGAAGCATAAGCTTATTATACCTTCACTTTTTTATACATTAAACATAATCAAAATCAAAATAGCAGAATCATACTCTTCTAAAACATAATTCCAAGGAATTCCAGTTAAAACTTTGTACTTGTTTAGCAAATGGTTATTTATTTATTTTATTTAAAGGGACAGTCTCTGTGTTTTCCAGCCACATAGTGCCATTTTATAGCATAATCAAGTAACTATGTTACCTTCAGTTGTTAAAATAATACTACATATATCAAATATGACTTAAAATAAATTTTACTTTGTAATCTAACATATTGAAACTGGGCCTCTGTCTCTTTAAAAACTCTTTCTCTAAAAACTTTTTTGAAACTCCGCCTTCAGGAAGTCATCACAACATGGCTCCTCTATTAACCCTTTAACAACTTTTTTTTTTTTACCAGTGTTGCTCTGAGACAGCTCCTATAATGAGCTCAGCAGCTCCACCAGCTGTTTGCGAATTGCTGCTGGCTAGTCTGAAGGAGTTTGTTTTTGGTGAGGGAATAATGCAAAGCTAGAAAAAATGATTTTATATAATACTGCCCCTTTAAAGAATGGAAAACAAAGTTTTAACTCCTCATAATTATTCCACACCTGGTACCCTTTAACTTAGGGATTCAGTTTTTAATATTCATCTTTAGTTTTTTTAAACAAACCTTTTTTTAAATCTGTTTTAGAAACATTTCTGTATACACCTTGGATGGGGTTTATTATAGGCTTTAGTCTGTGTGCTGTTGAACGCATGAAGCTGAAGCATGCACATAACTAAATAAAACATTAGTTAAATTTGTTATTAAGATGCATTTTCTCTTGAAAGAGCGAAAACTTGTTTGTATTTGGTCTGACAGCTGATTACTTACACAGTTTAAGATACCAGAATTTGAAGTAAGAGGCTTTCCACCTCCCCTGCTGTGAAAAGAAAAGAAAATATACAGTTAACTGGTAGATTTTGCTTTCTGAAAGCTGAAGTAATTTTTCTTGGCACATACTTTTGCATTTTGATGTGGTTCCTCCAGACCTAACATGAAATCGAGTCACCCAATTTTAAGCTTTTTTCTCAGCCTTAATTCTTGTTTTCTTTCTTTTGGCCTCAGCAACACATAGAAGTATGGAAATAAGCATGCCAGGTTTCTTTGATGTGTTCTTAAGAAAAATATCTGTCTTTTGAAAACAAACACTTCTCATGAAACCAAAGACTGATAAGCTGAGGGCCTGATGAGTGTGGCTTTAATGCTGGCACTCCCACAGTGAAGCTGTCAAAGCACAGCGCTACATATGGGAAACGGAGCTTCCCGTATTTACAGCTGGGATCCTATTGAGATTTTATGACACAATTACACAAATGTTGAGCATAATTGCTATCTTATTTTCTGTGGGGTTTTTTCATAAATGGAAAACAGAAAATTGTGGTAAGAATTTGTATTCATCCCCCTTGAGACAATTTGTAGAAATAGAATCAACTTTATTGATCTAAACCCTACCTGATAGTCCAGTGGACTCGGTTTGATTGGGGACCAAATTGTAACATTTGTTACATTTTCAGCTGCTGCTGTTCGCTTTCATACTTCACTGTATTCATGGTGGTCCCTTTGAAAAACATCTTCCCCTCCTCGCCTGTGGGAGCGCTGTAACAAAACAACACAGGAAGCTGAGCGCAATTTCCTTCTTCACAAAATGTAAACAAAAATGGAGAGTCGTTAGATTTTAGTGATTGTAAGATTTCTCTTTTGCGTTTGGTTAAGGATAATGAATCATTTCTCTTGCTAGCGGTAGCTACGTTCATTTGTTTTGATTGTATTTACCCAGAATTCCCTGCACTGCAGTCCACTTTCTGCTTTCTGCTTTAGCAGCCTCCGGTTCACATATCCATTCGAACTGCACCAGAGTTCACATCAACTGAACCAAGACGAGGTTAAGTGGACCAGAGTTCATGTTTTGGTTCAGTTGCACAGTCACATTTCCCCACCTCTAGAAAAAACATTGCAACTGTACATTTTGGAAAGAAGAAAATTTTGGACTTTTAAAATTCAAAAATGTATTTTTTTTCTAAAAAAAAAATTCCTGATTAATCTCAAAATTTATAATCCTATTTTTTTGTTGTTGTTCTTCAGTGGCCCTAATACACCATCGTCAGTAGAGGAATTGAATTTAATCATTTTCTCAAATTTATTAATATTTGTTAAAGAAACAGTGGAGAAAATGGTAAAGTTAATAACGTCAACCATACAAACAGCTCTGGGGGCTTTTAAACATCATTATTTGGAATTTATTGTGACAATAAAAAAATCTAAATTCTTACTTATCTCAATAAATGATAACCAATAGAGCCCTACTTGCTTAAGATCCCAGCAGTATGACAGTAAATTTCTCTGACAGCTAAACAGACATGCAGTCTTCCTGAAATATTTAGCTCCAGACATACAGCAGAGTTAACATCCCGGCCCAGAGATGAAACTGCAGTGGGTCGTCGCCCCAAGCCTGCAGCTCAAGGTCAGCCGGCCTGAAGGAGGCGGCAGGTCCAGATTTAATAATCCCACGTTCCTTTCATCACAGATCATGTCAAGCTTCTGGTCTGACCTCCTCCACCGTTCTTCCAGGACGAGTTTCATCATGTCTCATTCAGTTTGAGTCACTCAGCGCACAAAATGCCGTGTCTAACATCTGTTACATAAAGGGCAGAAATGTCTCCTGGTTGAGGTCCAGCAGGGTCAAGCTTTGAATTAGGAAACGTAAATTCACCCACAGTGTGTGGTAAAACAGAGAGCCTCAAAATTAATCGACAAGGCCTCTAAACACCTTGACTATTACCTTTATTTTCACTCTAATTAGAAAAGGCTTAATTAATTTTAGATGATTAGTTCCGCTTTCAGCCACTAGAGGTCAGTAGTCAGTTAGGCTGAGCTTTGTGAGTCTGACAGGCAGTATTTGTGGAAATAAGCAGATGTTAGATCCTTGTAGAACCTGTTAAATTTGACCTAATCAAAATTCTTAATTTAATTTACATTTTACATCACGTTTCATGGATTTTTTAAATGAAAATAGAATCAAAAGTAAACATTGAGCAAAACTATGAATTTTAATTCTTACTTCTCTCTTCTGTTGTTTGATTGACAAAACCAGCATTATAGCTTTGGATTTAGTCTTGTCTCATCACCAACAGACCTCTGAGTTTTGAACCGAAGGAACGGAGTAAAAAACAAGAGGCGGGTTTTCCTGACCTGCACTGAATGGGCTCCTCCGGCTCACAAAGACGGGCTTCTCTGTGAAGGTGCTCAGAAAGCACTCGGCTCGTTGATATGCAAGGCGACGGGGCGGCCCACAGCTTGCCTCCTTTAGAGTTAATTAAGCTGCAGCCCCGTTGGCAGGACGCCCCCCCCCCCCCCAATTGAACTGCAGCATTCCTTCACATCGCCCTCGGAATGGACACCTGCATGTTTTAAAACTAAACTCTTCAGTAAATTAGTGTTTGGCCAATTGTTTCTTGGTTCTAACGATGCTTCCTGTTTTTTCCCTCTAAATGGCTGCATTTTCAAGAAAGATGCATTTGTGGGTTGAGCAGCAGCAGAGTTCAGTATGTGGGTTAAAACCATGAAAAACTCACCAAATCCTCCCTGCTGAAGCCAGACAGCTTATTCTGCTACTGAGTTTTATTTGGTGTTTATCGGATTGGTTGATTGAGGCTTGAAGCAACAAGACATGTTGGCAAATAAAGAGGTGATTTTTATTTTTTTTCCTTTACAAAAAACTATTTTTTATTATGTTATTCCCTCATCAAAAGCATACCTGTAGTGTAGCCTTGATTATTTTATGCATGTTTGAGAAACCTTTTAATCTCCATGGCAACCATCTAGCTGTGAAAAACACCTGGTTGGACATAGCCCCGCCTTCGAGACGCAGTCCCTCCTCACAGCTGCAGTTTCCAAACCAGAGCAACCCTCTCCCGCAACTCCTTCAGACTAGCAAGCAGCAATTAGCTCTTTGTAACGCTGGTATAAATGTTGTTAGAGGGTTAATAGAGGAGCCATGTTGTAATGACTTCCTGAAGGTGGAGCTTCAGAATGAGCAGAAGCTTTTAAAGAGACAGAGGCCCAATTTCAAGGTGTTAAATTACAAAGTCAAATTTGTAGATTTGAAGCTTTGTGCTTTTCTTTGTAGCTGTTTTAAAGCACTTTATGAATAAAGTCTGGTTCATTTAAAACAGACCAAATGAGTCAGGTGTCAAAACACCCTATAGTTTCCTTAGTTATGAGTGTGGGCATGGTTGTTTGTCCTAATATGTTGTGATGACCCTGCAAAGACATGCAGGTTTAGACGATGGGAGTAACCAACAAGTTGCAGGATTTCAGATTCATTGCAAGAAAATAATTAATCAGAAACACTTATCTCTTCACTTTCTGTGCTAATTTTAGTTTTCTCTCATTAGTATTTTGTGTTTTCCCCTGTGTTTTCCAGTGTTGTGCCAAAGATCTGCAACTTCTTCAAGTGTTTTCCCCTTTTCTTGTCTTCAATGTCATCGAACATCCATCTTCTCTATCTCTCCCCTCTTTATTTAATGATTCTCTTTGTTTCCGTCTTAAAGAAGAAGCACCTGCCCGCCGCTTCGCCTGGCTAATGTTTCATCCACAAACCATGGCTGTGCAGGCGAAGAGGGCAGGCTCAATCACACAGAGGACGGACTCCGCGGCATCCTGCCATGAGTCTAATTGTGAATTCATCACAGACGGAGCGGATCAATACAGTACTCTTGACTCCACACAAGTTTGTCCTATTGGATTTTTTTCTTTTTTTCATTCTGTTGGGGTAAGCGATGTCCATATGTGTTTGGACGAGGCAAGACATTAGTTTCAACACCATTCAACGTGTGAGAAAACATCCAAAGAGAGAGAAAGAGGAAACCTTCCCCCTCTTTCTGCTGTTTGCCCCGAATGACTCGGCCTTTGTGAGGAAGAAACAGAAGAACAAAGCCAGGTTGAGGCGGCTGTGTCCTCTATCTGACTGTGACCTTGATGCTCCTGGGGAGAGAGCTCGCCATGAGCCGGCGAGGTGCTGAGAGAAGCCTGCGCCATTAAACCTGTGGGGGCTCGCAGAGACACGGAGCTTCCCAGGGCTCCTCTCTGGCACTGCCGCGCCGTAACTGTAGCTCTGCTGCTAATGTACTGCTGGGCATTCAGGGAACACAGGGGGGGGAGAGGCTGGCTGATCCAATGCTGCACAAAAACTCCATCTTACGTTCTCATTTGGTCTTCCAAATGAGTTCACGTCTGCTGGTTCTCAATGGATTAGTGCGCATAACTCCAGTGTGAAAACATGGTGAAAAGTCAATGAGTTCCTGGTCCTGGAAATGACCAGTAATTCAAAAAATACCTTCAAAAATGCGAAGGTTTAAAAGAATGATTTTCTGCTAAATGCTGTTGTCAGCTAGTTACTGATCTCTGACAAACATGAGCTGCGTTTCCACTGACCATAAAATTCTGCAATTTGAAATAGCGAAAATAAATTTGCTTAATGGAAACATGGCAATGTTGAAAAAAACTCACATTTTTCAGCACAAGAGGATGAGTTGGTTTTTCAGCATATAGAAACTGCAACGGAAACACTTCCTGCATCATACACCGGATCAACAGCTGAATGTTACTACTAGCAAAAACGACGAAGAAGACGACAGGAAGTAGAAAGAGGATGATGGTTTGTTTTGTTGCTTTTTGTGTGTCATTTGAACAAATTGAATCCAAAGCTCATATGTAAAATCACCAACTATAATTTCCCGCGATACACTGCATACAACGTTTGAGAGGTTTTTCCTGAATAAGACGCTGACGTTTCCTCTAATGTCTGATAGATGATGAGCGTTAGCGCCATGGACGAATTATGAATATAATCCCATGTAATTATTTTATCTGTCTCTGCCAGGATAAAAATCCCTTATTGTGTGACGTTATTTTAATTTAATTATTATTTAACAGAAACACCACAATCGCAAAATTGTGGTTTTTGATATTAGCGAAATATTGACAAAGATTCCAGCACATTTGTAACGGAAAGCGGCTTGTTTCTATATATAGTAAATAAAGGGCATTTGATCCAATCTGAGTCGAGCTGGACAAACTCCCCAAAAGAGAAATCTGCATTGAATGGACATAATCAGCTGCGTTTCCATTGCAAAACTTTGATATTCTGTTAAACTTGAAAACACACTCTCAGTTGTTGTGTTTCCATTACATAAGAAAAACAATATCATGTGAATAACTTAGTTCACTCATTAAGTCATTAAAAACATACGTCGCCATCCTCCTCCTACCACTTATTGTCTACTTCTGTTTTTTCCACCAGTCGTAACATCCAGTTGTGGATCACGACTCGTGTAATATGTAAAAAATTTCAGTTTTAAGAAATACGTTAATTTTGATACATCAAAAAAAAAAAACAATTCTAGTGCAAAACATTTTTAAATAAAAAAAAACTTGAGCTTTTTCAAAATAGGCATATTTATATGAAGCAAATTGGAATTTTCGTAATTCCAATTTGTGCAATTTTCCAGTCAACCTAAATGCATTTGGTGACAAACATCAACAACATAAAGCATTCTGTAAAATTTCAGCACATATGATAAAATAAAACCATAAAAGTAAAAGAAAACTGTTCATTACCAATTCTTCTTTAAGTCCTTCAGGGTTTACTGTCTGTAAAGAGAGGATTCAAAATGCCTCCCTTTGTAGTAAGAGTTTATCTGTGTCATCTTATGTAGGCAAAACTGAAAGAGAATTAAAAATCAGGACATAAAAGTAAAATTCGCAATAAAGATTAAAGATCTGTTGGCAGACATTTCATGATATTTGTCCTTTGAAATTTCAAAGCAAAGTTGTGTCTTAAAAGAAACATTATGTTACTGTTATAACAAATTTATTTGCATAGGATTAAAGAGAAACATTCTATGTTTTTATTCATAATCTAAATTATCAGATGTTTTTATATATATATATCTGAGTGCAACATTGGTTGCTTTCAGTCGATTATTTGAAAGTGCTTGTTCTGAATCTTTATCCAGAGAGGCCAGATGGATGGGCTGCACTTTTTTCCCCAAAGTGATAGACTCAGAAATTGCAGAGGAGCAGCAGCAACACCTTCTCAGTCTGTCACAGCAACAGCTTTCTTGTGCCATCACACAGCAAGATGCCTCCGACTCCACAGTGATGGCCATGTTTTTTCTAACCCGTGGCCAAAGCAACCTCCAAACAGCAATACATGATTTATGAACTGAATATTATCATTTTTATTGGACATGTGCACTGTAGATACTCTGCATAAAGATAGCAGAGAGCTGTTTAAGAATGAAATTAAATCCATAACGGAATTAAAATCTAAGTAAGATATCAAAGCTATCAAGAAATCATACCTTTTCCTGGGAAAGTTTGCAGGAGTTGTCTCACCAGTGCAGCTAATTGATTCAAGTGCAGACGAGGGTTTTTTTTCCAATTAGGAAAAAAATATGATCCAAAAATTAAGATCTTCTTGGATAAAACACAAAGTATTTATCTTTTAATAATCAAGTTTTCTGCTTTCCTTTTAATTTCATGGTCCATGATTTTCCATGATCCCAAATCTGCTTTTAATTACATTATTAAAACTTGCCTGAATAAAGGAAGCGTTTTCAAATAAAGAGTGACCTAAATCAGGTTTTAATTGCTGAAAATAGACAATCTTTTTCGGTCTTCTTGAAGTGGTTGCCTTTCTTTCAATAAGGAAAACATATGAAACCCTTTTGTTTCACTCATTCCTTTCCTACTAAGGAATCTGACTATTTTAATTGCATAATTAAAATAGTTCATGCTCAGTTTATTGTTGAGTGGGAAAGAACATTTCAATAAAACTTCTTGTGATTGTAGTCTGTAAAAAATGTTTTAATTTTTGGCTTGTGCGTTCTCTTGAGTTTATGATTTTGGCTCATGCTACAGAAAATCTGGACACTCCTGACCGAGATGCTGACGTCTGCAAAGCAGCCAATCCATGAGCAGCATTCATTTTCCTGGGAGCTGACTGGCTGGGATATGGAATGTTAGCTTCTGTGCTAATGCTAACACCATTCTCACTGCATATTAAGGTATATTTGGTGTTTAAAAGATTAAAATAGGCAGTTGCAGAAGTTTTGTGTGTAAATTTGAATTAACCAAAACTCCTAAAATAGTATAGCTTTCTTTTTCCGGTTCAAATTCACGAAAGGAAAGATGCAACATGGCATTTTAAGCACTAAGATGTAGATGTTTTATTGAAAGAGAATTTAATTATTTGTCTATTTGCATCTTTTAATATACTTCTAATATTGCATAAAAAGGCTTAAGTGGTAGAATTAGCCATTTTTTTTACCCGCTTAATTGATTATCAGAATAATTGATAATATAATTGCAGCTCTGAAATTTACTGAATTTATTGAAATTATCTAAACTTACCAGCTTTTTAAGAGAAAGATTGTTTATGAGACTTGAGGCTATTTTGTCTTTAGACCAAAAGTCTGAAGACTTTTTTAAAAATTGATTGAATTTAAATTAATTTAAGTGTGTTTTAGTTGTTAAATTTTCTGTTTTACTATTAATTTCACTCATAAATTAATCATTATTTGTGTTTCTTTGGCTGGAACTACTGCTTCAGTTTCCAAACTGTATTATAGCACAAAACTTATTTTAGGAAGTTGAGTGAAAGGTTATTATCATTCAATGTCTTCAATGCTGGATGAAAAGTTTATTCTGTCATATGTTTGTCTTTAAAGTCACCCTTTGTGTTCAGAGACATGATTCATCTTCCTGCATCACTGAAAAGGAAAGAAAAATTTAAGATGTTTGAAATGTTGCACTTCGTGGTGTAAGAAGGATCCAAGCGTAGGAATAAACAGGAGGAAGGCAGATAGCTGTTAGAACGAAACCAAAGAAAGTAAAAGAAAAAAAGTGGCAGAGGAGGAAAAGTAGACCGACTCAAATGAAGAGACAACGGGGACATCAACAGAGGATCTGGAAGAGAACAAAGGAAACGGAGGAGCAGAAACTGGGAGGGGTGCCTGGCCGAGCGGAGAGAGGGGAGTGAATGACAAGCAGAGAACAGGTGGTAAAACGGAAACTTGGAGACAAAAAGAGGTAACTGAGGACATTTAGAGAAAACGACAGAAAACAGCAGAGCAAAGCAGGACTCCGAAGAGTTCACTCCTAAATGATTAAACAGGAAAGGCATTTAAGACCATAGCAATAAAGAGGAATTAGAGATGTAACAAGATCAGGCAAACAAAAAGTGGAAAGAATTTAAACAAAACCAAGATTGAAATAATCTTTGGAGGTTTCTTAGCTGGAACCAGAACTAAAACCTGAGTTAACAGTTTAGTGATTATTTTCAAACAGGATCAAGTTGTTTTTGGTTCTTATTTATCCCTTAATAAATGTGCTTTTTGGTTTTTTCCCAGGTTTAAGGCTGAAACAATTAATTGGGTTAATATTGAATAATTAATTATTGAAATAATTGTCAGCTAATTTAGTAATTGATTAATTGTGTACTGGATTATGCCGACTCAAAAACCAACATTTTCAGAGCAGTAATTAAGCTAAAACTACAAAATATATAAACATTTTACATGATAAAAACACTATTGTCTGTCAATGTGTGGAATAGTTTTAGCTTCACCCAGATCAAATTCACTCAAGGAATGCTGTTATTGCATTTTGACAGTTTAAGTTATTTTATTAGCATCTTTTTATGTATGTCTCATATTGAATAAAACGGCTTTAGGGTTTAAACGAAAAATCATTAGAATGTGTCAATATTTTATCCGATTAACTGATTAGTCGTCAGAATAATCAAATTCTAAAACGATTGTCAGTTGCATTTATACTCAGATTATTTTCATGTAACTGTAAAATTGGTTTTATTTTTTATGCAACTGATAGTTTAATGTTAAACTTGCGTAACATTCATGTCACCTTCAAGCTTTTATAAATAATAGAATAAAACTACAGTGAGGCTTCACCTCAATAAACGTTGATCAATAAATCACAGCCAGGTTTTCTCTGCAGAAATCTAGTATAAAAATATACCTGATGAGCATATATGTGTGAGTACCTGCCTCTCTGTTTATCTTTCACTGTTATTGCTTCTGCTGCCTCATTCCTTCCACTGTGGCTCTGATATTTTCCAGTCTATTTTTCACACTGCAGACATGCAAAATTATAATAAAATCTTCAAGGAATTGAAGCCTAGATGACAAAAAACCATATTAATTCTGAGATATTAAACATCCCCCCATTCCTGCTGCAGTTTTTACATATTCATCACAGGACTAATGCAATTATCAATACTGTAATCTATTTGACAGTCACATGGTGCAGAGAAGTCATTACTTGTGAGCCTTCTTTAATGAACGAATCTAATGAAGTGCACTAATATGTTAGAAGCAAGATTTCTCTCACCTTAGGGGGTGGTATGCATATGTGTGTATTATTATCTGTGTGTGTGAGAGAGAGAAAGAGAGAGAGAAGGGGGATGGTTAACTCATAGGTTTAAATGCTGTTGACATGGATGAAATCCATCCATCCATCCATCCATCCATCCATCCATCCATCCATCCATCCATCCATCCATCCATCCATCCATCCATCCANCCATCCATCCATCCATCCATCCATCCATCCATCCATCCATCCATCCATCCATCCATCCATCCATCCATCCATCGTATTGCAGCCTAAGCAGAGAGACAGAGACAGAAGATCTTGTTGTTTTGGTTACTACCCAGAAGTGGTGACCATATTTTAAAGAAGCACCAATCCACTTCTGTCACTTTTTTCTTTATTGCATAGTTAATAATTGTCTACTTCACAGATCATTGCACCCTGACCTGTCTGCTGTGCTCATTGCTCTTCGTGATTCTGTTTGTTTTCTAAGGAACCTTTGAGTTCTATAAACTGGGGTTTAGGGTGTTTTACCACCTGACAGTCTGGTAGACTCGGTACGATTGGAGACCAAAATTGCAACATTTGCCACATCTCCAGCTGCTGTGGTTCTCTTTCTCACTGCACTGAGTCAAACAAACCAAACCTTTTCAGCAACCTGTTCCCCTCCTCGCCTGCACCAAAAACCACTGAACGAAACGACACAAAACCCTCTGATGAAGACACTGAGCGCAACTTCCTTCTTCACCAAATGCTAACAAAAATGGAATGTTGTCAGATTTTAGTGGTTGGAGGATTTCTTTTTTTATCTTAGGCTAAAGACCACAAGCCATTTCTCCGTTTAGCAACAGAGTCACACGTTTGCTTTGGTTGTATTTACCCAGAATGCATGGCGCTGTAGTCCATTTCCAGCTTTTGGAGTGTTTTTTGTCCCTCTTAGTGTTCACATGGCATTCAAACCGAACCAGAGTTCACTTCAACCAAACCAAGACTGAGGTTTGTAGGTGGACCAGAGTTTTCTTTTTTGCTCCGCATCAGAATGTGAGTATGCATTTAATATGAACTGGAGTTGGATTAAAGCAAACTAAACAGGGCTGGGGTGAATGCATCCTAAATTTCCCACAGAAAGTTGATTACATTGTATTTGATGTAGGTGAGTCAGAGTGAAGAAACACAAATGGTTTCTAGAATTTTCATATTCATATGAATCTTTGGCATGAGAAGGAAGCACCAGGATGTTTGGCTTCTCTTCTGTTTTTCATTCATGGGAATTAAAATGAAAAAGAATGAACAATGGGGGAATATTTTAGGGTTTTCGTTTTGAGACACAGATGCTGCTGTGTTTATTTTTTCTTCTTCATTCAAAAACAATGAAAGAACAATTATTAGACCAGTTTCTCTACAGGGTACAAGAAAGAGCAGGACAGTTGTGGCATTTACAGACAGTAAATAAAGCTGTTAAAGTGTTCAAACAGAAACCAGTTGTGGTAAGCTACAAAGATTTAATATTTGATGTTTTTTTTTTCTTGTTGGTTAAACTCCTGACGCCTAAAATAGCTTTGACTGTCTCCAACCACTCTATCCCTTAATCTAAGCAGATCCATTACCATATTAATAATGAGATGTGAACCAGTTATAGATTAAACTCTGCAATAAAGAAGCCTGCCAGGCATCACACTGAGTCACTTTAATGACACTGATAATTATAACTCCATGTGTCAGAAATGACTGACAGGCATTCAGCACACATCATGTATGCAGATTTGCACACGCCCTCCCTTTTTCTGTCCTCTTCCACATCTTTTCCTCAAGCTAAAAATACTTAGCATCCATAATCAACTCTCCTACTTTATATATAGGCATGACAATAACAGACTGGCGCATTCACCTTACTGGCGCCAAGACAAAGGCCAGTGTGTCCAAATAAGGTAAGAGGAAGATTGCAGTGAGATAAGATCCATTCAAAACATTTTTACAAACTTTCAAAAGAAAAAAAAAAAATTCTCTTCCTCCCTTCTGCCGCTGCAGTAAGCAGAACTTATCCAGAACCTTTTGGTTCCTCCTGATAAAATTGTAGAAAAAGAGAAAAACTGTAAGATATGTTTATGTAAACAACATTTGCCGAGGGATTGTCTCAGCAGGAGCACTCATTAAACAGGGGGGAATAGAAAAAAACGCAAATAGTTTGCAGCGTGCATGGCTCGCTGTTGCTCCGTGTCTGACACTAAGCTGCTGCCGACATTGTGTGGAATAGATTGTCTGTGGCTTTGTGAGACGCAGCGGTTGGCGCCTAATGTGAGCGTAAGTGGCGCAGACTGGGTGAGGAACGATGTTTGCTTCCCTTGTTGCTGAAGCGTAGAGGCCTCCGTATGCACTGAGGTTTGTGTCTGCGAGTAGAAAAAAGGCTGAGTGTGCGTGTGTGTGTTTGATTCTTACAGAGCACATGTTATGCTTGATTTCAATTTGGATAAATCAGCACATGATGAGGGGTTATATAAATAGGTGCTTAAAAACATCTATACATTTCATCCCAGACAGATTAAAGAAGTGAAAAGTGCTTTTAAGGTGAAATAAAATCATAAAATATGCTTAATGTAAAATAAATAACAAGCATAATAAATGATAATGCGATTCAGAATAATTTTAAAATGTCTCAGTATCAAAATTGATAAAAAAAAAATAAAAATAAAAAAAAGAACATTACGTGGGACGTCCTGACGTCACCACGGTACTGGAACGTACACATGCGCGGGAAGCGCCAGCGGAATTCAACTGTCTCTGTTTTCGTTTAAGGCAAACATTTGGACTGATTTAGGTTTTTACCGAATTCCCGAGAAGAAGACCAAGCTGGACATGAACTTCGTCGTGTACGACTTTGTCTTTCCTAGCTGTCATGGTAACTAAAAGCGGAAGCAAGAAAGCTGCATTTCGCTCATGCGGATGTGACGTCAGCGCCGTAGGTGCAAAGAGCCCATACATCTAATTACATTTTTAAAATGTTCCATCTTATTTAGCATCAAAAAGAGTCATTAGCATTATTCATAAAGTAGGGTAGGGTAAGTGCACAAACATTATTATTAAAGTCAAATATATTGAAAACCTTGTGATTTGGTTAAATTTAAAACTGCACTGTTTATGTTTAAAGCAAGTCACTGAACTTTCAGAGATATGTTCTGTGACAAGATGATACACTAATTGATTTAAAAAACAGAGTAGAGTGGATTTATGAAACAGATTAATTGTTTAATTCACACAATATAAAGACATAATTCACATAAAAAGTAATTTTAAATAATTATATGGTGGAACATGGACATTAATGATTACAAGGAGTGAAACTGTTGTGAAATATATATAAACATTTTCATTACTTTAAATGAAGACTAGTGTGTAAAGTAAGCTGTAAAAAAAGTTGGCTTTTCAAATAGTTATATGAATATATATCATGGTATATGTCTGAAGTAAACCAAGTAAAATGATGCTTATATGATCAAGTAGATACTATTTTAAGACCTTGCCGTTATTTCTGTGTCCACCTAACTCTTAAACATCAGCAGCATTTTTACAACTTTGAGTTTTTCACTTTTGCGACTTGAACTGTGCTTCAAAAACACTCCATTATTGTAAGGCTTTTAAAGTTTTGCATGATGAGAAATAGAAATAATACGCCTCAAACTCACAAATTTGGCCATAAACTGAAAAATGCTTGATTTATATATGAAATGTTATGCTGACACATTTCCTGCAGGAGAGTCTCATGTTGTCATCTGCTGCATTGCATTTACTGCACCTGATATTTAGAAATTATAATGATCTACTATGCAGTCCTCTGTGTACCTGTCTCTGAGTGCAGGCTGGTCTCCATCTGACTTATTTATTGGGGAATTTGATGTACTGACGGTGAGTTCGTGCCACACTCCAAGCAGTTTTCTGCAGCAAAGCAGGTAGGTGAGTCAATCTTTGGTGTGCTCTCATTACCCGCCTGTGGATGCACAGGCAGGGATGGAAAAGGCGCAAAGAAATGAGGAAAAAAAGAATAGAAAGGAAGGAGAGGGTTTTTATCTTTTAATATAAAAAGGGAGAAAACGTTTGCCTTTACTGGTAATGCAACACATGCTTTGTGTGGAGTTTTAACTGCGTTCAGCAGCAGGTCAGCGTTTATTGGGTGCTTGCAGAGAGGTGTGTGTGTTTGTATGTCCCAGCCCATCTGTATGTCTTTATGGAGGGAAGTAATTGAGTGGTGCAGGACAGAGCTCAACACCGCAGGGAGCCAGCTGGAGTTATTGAGGGATGAGCAGTCTGCCTCTGGGAACCAGAACCTCAAAACAAGGCAGCAAGGCAACAGGGGCGGGGACAGGAAGGATGAAGCAAACTGGGAGGGACAGAGTGAGTTTGCCTCATCCTTCCTACAGTATTTTACCAAAAGATGCATCTCCTGCACTGCAGGTGCAGGTGGAAGGACGAGTAGAGGGCTGTATCTGCTCATTCATCACAACAATACAACCAATGATGTAGCATCATGGTTCTGAAGCCAGTATATGTTAAATTGTAGAAAAAGATGAAGTTATAGATTACAAGGTGATCAGTATCATCTTATTCATCACCTGCAATTTATTTCTGCTCACCATGCGACCCTGTTACTGACAAACAAGCGATTTAGAGAGACTAGAGAGACCACCACCAGTATTTAAGCTCCTCTCGCCTTCTACACTTGCTTGTATAGAACTAAATTAATGTCAAAGAGATTAGTGTATAAATTATGTTGTAAGTATACAACATAACTCACAAATGTGCATGAGTTACCAAAACATTTGCATATGTGTAAACTAGAGGTGTGCCGATCGATCGGTCACCGATCATAATCGGGCCGATTTTCGTGAAAAAGTGCATGATCGGTGATCGGCGATCATTGGCTCTTGTTGCCGATACCGATCACCTCATTTCACAGCATGCCTGTGCAGCTGGTCTCCTCTTTCCTTCACACTGCGCAAACGCGCAGCAACAAATCCTAAGCGAGGTG
>NW_006799994.1:1387681-1426613 GCF_000485575.1 Poecilia formosa
TTATTTAGCCTCTTCAGAGCCTTCATATGTTTTCAGTCTGTTAAATATAGTATTATCAATAGCAGTACAATTTGCACAATGGCTGTTTTGTTTAGTTTTCTTCTTGAAAAAAGTTATTAAAAACAAGTTTTTGTCTTAATTAAGGTGAATTCATGGTTCCTTTTTCCACATAATGTAACCGGTAGTGTTTATGATAAAAATAAAAATAAAAATTATTATGTGATCGGTATTGGTGATCGGTGATCGGTGATCGGCCCTCATGGGTGATTGGTATCGGTATCGGGAGGAAAAAACCTGATTGGCACATCTCTAGTGTAAACGGTTTCCCACATTTACACATTTTCAAACTGCACAAGTGGTAAAACGCTATATGAAGGCAAATCTGCAAATACGCGCAAACAGACGCTGAAGGATCAGCTTGCCTGAACTTTTAACCTTTGAGTCTCTCTTACCCATTAGGATTCACAAATGAAATGATGCAATTAAAAGTAGGTTTGTTGCAATAACCAATAAATCAGTAAATCGCATGATAAGTTAAAACAAGCTCAATGATTTCATTTGCATGATTTATCGTTTTCATCTTTTCTCTTTCCACCAAAAACTAGTCGAAAACAGTCTTCAGTCTGATGCTTTGGTCTCAACTAGGACAATTTTGTTTACAGGGATTTCATAATTAATTTTATTTATTGTTTCTGTTGTTTTTGTTTTACTTTGGATATTTAAAATGTCTTCCAGTTCCAGTTAAATGTTAGAATTGAAAGTTTATTGGTCTTTGAGAATGTGTTCTTGTATTATTATGCCATTACCATTATGTTACTTGAAAATGGTCTCAAAATAACATTATCATTTATCCCAATAACTTCTGGAACAATTTATCATCCAGGAAAATTTGTTTCTGAGACAGGCCTGTTGTGACTCTGAATTGCCGCTGCTTGTTAATCAGTAATGTTCTGCTGCCTGTGATAAGCCTGATTATAATGTGTCTTGTTTTTGTTACAGTATAAGGACCATTTCTCCAACAAATGCTTCATCGTGAAGACCAACTGCTCCACATGGAGCCCAAACCTGGGCTGGGATCCAGCTTCTCCCGGTGTGAATGCTAATGCTAGTTAGCATGATCACTGACGGTCTTCCTGTAACGGTGAGTTGATTTTCACCTTTAGCTCATTTAGCAGCATACATGAGGTTGATTGACAGCGATAAGATCCTCCTTCTGGCTCTGATTGGCCGTTTTTGACTGCTACGTTTCTTCATACATGACACAGTGACAGTTTTAATATACATGGAAAAAATATATTTTTGTAAAAATTACATACTGCAGCTTTAAAGATGGCGTTAGATGAAACTTCTGGGTTATGCATAAATACATAAATGTTCCTCAGTTGCATAGAAGTGAAAGGACGAGTGAGTGTTTGTTTGTTGGTGGAACAACTTTGTGACCAGCAGCCAGGATGTGAAACAGGGCCTGAGCTCACACAGACAATGCACCGCACACGTGCATGTGTGGGTGTGTGTGTGTGTGTGTGTGGGGGGGGGGGGTCGCTTCTCTCTCTCTGCCTCCTTCTCTCGCCCATCTGGACACATCCATTTATTCATCGCGGTGTCCCAGCGGGCCGGCGTGGGGGTCTCAGGCAGATCTGATGCTGGCATCCTCTTATCCATGTGACCACCTCCGCACGCGCTTCCTCCTCGCCTCCACCAGCGTGTGTGTGTGTGTGTGTATGTGTGTGTGTGTGTGTGTGTGTGTGTGTGTGTGTGTGTGTGTGTGTGTTTGTGTTCACAGGCATGTTCACCATCTGGGGGAGCTCACCGACCTGTGAGCAAATCAATGCTCATGTATCGATGTGATGTTTTATGTGGCATTTAACAATAAAAACCCAATAAGCTATGACACAGATAATCTGGCTGGGCATCATGGCTGCTCTGCTTCTCCTTTTTAAGCAAATGAAAAGAGTTATTTACCCTGGATTTTTTTTAAACCGGCGTTGAGTTGAAGCGGCGACATTAATAAAAAGCCTGCTGGGTGTGGAGGTGTTTTTCTACCAGTCCACCACTCTGTGCTGACAATTAATATCATGAAACCCTGTTATTGCAGGACTGCGTGTGGGTTGATAATATTGTTTGTGGATTTGCCCACCTGCAGATTAGAATGCAGGATTATTTATGGAGGGAAACAGGAGAGAATTGATGTCAGCTGAGTGTAATTATGCAGGACTTTAAACTGGCCCTGTGTGGGTGACTCAGGTACAGCTAACATGGCAACACGACGGGAAAACAGCAGCGCTCCTTGTTTTATTGAAACTTTTGTGTGCATGTCTTCTCCTGCAGCTCAAACTATTTATTTTACAAGTTCACTCGCATGTTGCATGCTTTTGTCTGTGGAGCACAGATGGTGAGAAGAGAGCGTTCCTCAGACATCTCAGAACGACAATGTGTCGGCTGTCTCTGACACGAGTCACGTGTGTCTCAAGATTTCACATGAACATGAAGATACAGATGAGAGCAGATTTTTATATTATCTGCTTAAAAAGATAAAAACATTTCTGACATTCACAGTCAGTTAGGATCACCAAATTTATTTCTATTTGCAGATTCATACAAAATATTTTTATTTCATAGAACTACTAGTTTAAATAAATTAAAATGATGATCCGTTTAAACTACTGAGTATGCTCAGATGACGACAACTTAGCCTGAAGGAATCACGTTCATCTGTTTAAATAATTACAACATGTGATGTCCAGCCATCAGACGGTCCAGGAAGATTTACATGTTTTGGTCCAAAATGTGTAAATTTGAGTCCAATATGAGCCACTGCAGACTCAAGTATTTTGCTTTTATTCTTTGCAAAATTCAGCTTCAAAATTTCATTCAATTTTTAAATCTTGTTATAGAATCTCAGTTGGATTTAGGTGCAGACTTTGACTAGGCCATTCTGACACACTAATGTGCTTTGAGCTAAACCATCCCATTGTCTCCCTGGCTGAGTGTTTGAAGACTTTTAAAAGATTTACTGAAAATATTCTCCTGCATTTAGTTTCATCCATCTTGACCAGCTTCCTGGAGACTGCTGGGCGATAAATTGTCCCAGAAGTTATTGTGATAAATGATAATATTGTTTTGAGACAATTTTCAAGTAATATGATGATTATTGCATAATAATGCAAGAACATGTTCTCAAAGATCAATAAACTTTAAATTATAATGAACATTTAACACTGGAACTGGAAAACATTTTAGATATCCAAAATAAAAAAATAAACAAAACAACAATTAAAATGAATTGAGTCTCTGTAAACAAAATGTTCCTTCAAAAAATGGGCTATTTGAGACCAAAGCACCAAACTGAAGACTGGTTCGTAGAAAGACAAAGAGAAAAATGGATAAATAAATCATGCAAATGGAAATTAATTTATCATACGATTGAATGATTTATTGTTTATTGCGACAACCCAAAAATATTCAGTCTCACCAATTCTGGTGGAGCTCCAGGCTGCAAAACATCCTAAAAATTAAGAAAAACTTCACAGATCAGGCTAAACAATATGGCCGCCCTGCCAAAGACGTTTTGGTTCCCCTTGGTTACTAAAGCAGCCCTGACCGGGCGTACCGGACCACTGACCGTGTGCTGTGGTATCTGCCATGTTTGTCCAGAACTTCCCGCTGATGCTAGATTGGACCAAGATCGTGAGACTTTGGAGGCAGAGCCAACATCTCAGATTCATTGTTGTTTTTTTTAAACCATTCCTTGAGTGGTGAAATGAAAAATCATCCTGAAAGAGAACAGAGTTCCCAGAGCAAACCAACTTTTTTTTTAGCAACCTATTTGGATAAAATTCTCCTGTTCTCTTCAATCATTCCAGCCACTGAGGTACAAGTGAGAATCTCAGCTATTTATTTCATTTCCAGCCAAGCATGAATATTAATTGTTTCATCTGTGCAACAGCCAAATCTCCTGCATGTTGTTCATTACTGTCAGGGAGCTGTCTTCATTACAGAGACGTCCTCTTACTGTACACTCATGTGTGTGAGCGCGCGGCGGGGGGTTTATCTCTGACGATCCCTCATACTTCTACATGTCTGTTCCTCTGAGTCGAATCATCGCTCGTCTGGCCCGATCAATCAGGAGAATCCATTGTGGCTCACTGAAAAAAACCCCAATGAGCTCCATCAATAATGGAGCATGCTCTCCCCGTCTACGGCTACTCCCTTAATGAAACAATATCTTGGTGAAATTTTGCTCTGGGAAAGGAAAAACCAAATGAACCTGCAGCCGTTTAATCTCTCAGTAAAGATTTCTGCTGTTTGCTTGTTGATTTTTAATGGTAGTTGAACCTTTCACATCATTAGATATATTTTAAAATCAGACAAAGATAACCAAAGTATAAATAGCAGTTTTAAAATAGATTTTTTTTTGCTGAAATCTGATTTTGATTTTACGAGGTCTGTGTGCACGGTTTACAACCTCAAATCGACCCGCATGCGTAGAAGAAGAACATAGACATCACACAGCAGCGCTCTGTTTACAGATGTAATAATGAACGCTGCCGCTATGAGCTACTCAAGACATGTTCATTACATTTTTGTACAAAATCATTCTTGGATTAAATAGGCCATTCTGCGAAGCGGAGGAAGACGAGACTTTTTTTTTTTAAATTAGTTGAAGGCAACTGCTGTCACCAACCAGTAATTCACACCCAGCCAGGTTGGTTTGGATAACTCTTTTAACCATTAATAAATAAAATCATCCTTTGAAAACTTGCCTATATGGTTCAAATATGTTTTGACAACCTCTGTATAGTTGAACACAAAGCTTAAAGAGAAGGAAACAGTAGAGAGAGATGAAACAAATGAAAGCTCACATTGATTTGTATGCTGCTTTGTGTCAATTTGCATACAAGCTAACACCATTAACAAAAGGGCACCGACTGACTCTAATTCCCATCCCCCAAAGATGCAACAAGAGAAATCAACGGGAGGAAATAATGGCCACATTCGCTCCTTCAAAACATCACACATGAAAGAATCGCAGTAATGTCCTCCCTCAAGCAGCCTTCATTTCCATTAAGGATACATATTACTCTCTTGTCCCTATTAACCCAGGCCTTTCTGGGCGCACGTTAGCCAGAGCACCACCGACAACAACGACGCGCTCGCCTTGTTGGCCTCCTGCGGCTACCATTAACTCTGCGCTAAGATCATTATTTAAACACTGAAAGCATCCCTGGTAATTTGGAGCGAAGCAGAGCCGAACCTGAGACCTATTCTATAGTCGCAGCTGCGGCGCGTAGTCTGGAATCTGTCGAGGGGCCGGTAAGAGACGCTCCATTGAACCTCCACAAACAACACGAGCCAGAAATGAACCACTGAGGTGGGAGGAAATACGGAATGTTTTTCTTTCTTTCTGAAAGAAAGAAAGCACGGATGATGGAGCACGGAGGTGAGGGAGAAGATGAGAAAGACAACAGAGCGGAGATGCAAACTGGGGAAATGAAAGGATAAGTTTTTGCTTGTGATTTATTAAATCATAAATTAAACATAAACACCCAGGAAGCATGTGCGTCATCAGTCTGGTGCTCAGTGGAAGCAGAACGGGCCTCTCCGTCTTTATGGCAATCCTTTTTAACATAATGTCAGTTTTTATCTGATTGTCCATAATTACATTACAGAATTTGATGGGACACAACTACATTTTGACAATCCAGAATGGTAATTTAAGATATCTGCATTAACATTCAGACTAGTAAGAATAATAATTCAAGATATCTTCAATTACATGTTGATAGTTTAAAATGTGTTTCAATCTCAAATGACGTCACCGGATTAATAATTTGAAGAGTCGCATATCTGTAATTACAATTTACGAAATCTTGGATGTAATTATGAATAGTCAAAATCATATTTTCAGGTATCTGAATTAAGAATTGCGTTGTTCAAACAATTGAAGCAAAATTTTGGGTTTCAGCACAAAATTCTCAGAAAATGCCACAATATATAAAAAGCTCAGCAGAATGGGATATAAGAACGCAAAACTTCAACAACTTGAACTTTCCTTTTTATTCACCTCCAGCCAATACAATGTCCTTAAAAGTGCTACTGTCATCCCATAAACAAATTAAAAATGGAGTATTTTCAAATATCTTTCTTTGTTTTTTTCTGTTTTTCATTTTTATTGAAATTTCAAAATGCTTTGTAAACCTTTGAAGTTTTGACTAGAAACGACACTAATTAAAGATATCAGCAATGTCATTCTGACTACTCAGAATGTTAATTTAAGATGTCTCATCGTTTTATATTAAATAGGAAGAACTGAGCAAACTAAAATCTCATTATCTAAGAATGATTTTGTGCAAAAAATCTGGGTGTTTTCTACAGGCCATATCCCAACCTGTTCAATGAATCATAGTAGGTCACCTTTCCAGATATCACCAATTTAGGCATGATTTGCTTTCAGGATATCTGTAATTTAATTTGCACCAGTAAAATCTATTTAACTACTATCTGGAATGCTAGTGCGGTCAAACTGATTTTATGTTAAAACGGCCTGCCATACAGTCTTCTTTTAGTTACACAAAGGATGCCTGTGACGCTGGTGTGAATCTATAACCTGTCCCCTCGCTGTGACTCACACGGATCTATCCGTCCCCCCTACCTGTGGGGTGCTCTTTCTCACACACACATGCACACACATGCAGGTATAACACTGTGCATCCCCTCCCTACTGCGCACACCATCCACCCCAAGAACAGCAGCGATATTTACAGCCTTGCCCCCAGGAGGCCAGGTTTCTCGTCACGAAGGCGGCGTTCTCTGAACACACAGAACCGTAGGTGACTTCAACGATCGTGGGCAGGTGGAGGGAGAAAGGACAGCTATTATAGATCCTTACAGGAAGCACTACTCTGGTGTGAAGTCCTCCGTCAATCCTGGAGAAACAATAAGAGAAGCAAGGCCTTTGACGTCATGGTGGTCATAAAAAACGGAGACAAGGCTGGAAATTAACAGGGGGTTCTCAGAGGAGGGCAGAGCATCTTCCTGTTGCTATAAAGTGTCTCAGTCTGTGATGTTCGGTTTGAGGGTAAAATAACAGAAATGTTTAGAGAAAAGGATGAATACAGGGAACTAATAATAGGGCGTTTTCTTCCAGGTCACTGTGTTCTCTCATTACACCAGGACCTGCTCATTTATTCAGCAGCATCAGATGTGACTAAATTTACCTGGTATCTATCCATCTGTCTATTTATCTATCCATCTGTCTATTTATCTATCCATCTGTCTATTCAACATGTTCAACGTCTCCTATATAGCTAGCAGCTGAAAAAAGCTAATTTGCCTATTCATCCAGCTAAATGTCCACTATAGCTGGCAAGCTAATGCTGAAGAAAAAAAAAAAAAACAGTTTTTCATATCTTTATCCATCCATCACATTAAATATTTCCTATGGCTGGCTAGTTAGCAGCTTAAAAAAACTAGCATTTTTATCAATCTATCATCAACCCACTGAGTTGAATATCTCCTAGTTAGCCAGATAACTAACAGATGAAAAAGCTTGTTTTTCATCCATCCATTCAGGTGAATGTCTTCTACAGCTAGCTAGCTAGCAGCTGAACAGAAACTAGTGTTTTTTGCTATCTATCTATCCATCCTTCCAGCTGAATATCTCCTATAGCCAGCTAGCATCACATAACCCTCGTCTTTTTTGTGTCATTGTCAAAAAAATCTACTAACCATGATGTTTGAGTTGGAATTAAAATGATTTATTCCTCAAATTATTGTATATTTGTAATAGTTACAGCTCCTCCCACATTTGGTGGCAGTCCTGAGACAGATGTGCTCAAGATCCTTAAAGAAAATGTTTTTCACGGAGACTCATCCTGTCCAGAATTATGAAGCATGTCTAATGTCACTGATATAAAAGTCTGCTACTACAGACTAAAATGTGACATGACCGTTCAGATTGCAAACACTTTGAAAACAATTGGATTTGTGTCTGATTTAGTTCCACATATGTAAGTGCCACAAATTAGATTTTCTTGGTGAAAAGATCAGAATTGGGTCATTCAGACTGAAATGGAGGCTGATTGACAGCGCTAAGACCCTCCTCCTCGCTCTGATTGGTTGTTTCTTGTCAGCACTGGGAGAAGGCAGAGGAGTTAGATTATTTATCTTTCTCAAACATAGTGACAGTTTTAACAAGTATCTAAAATACTTTTTATAAAAGTTACATACTGGAACTTTAAGGAAAGAAGGTCAATATTTGCTCCTCTGTGATTTTGAAGAGTGGCTGAGAGAAATGAGCTTGTGTGGCTTATTACAGTTATATATTAAAATAGGATGCGATAGATGAGTAAAAAAGAAAAACTAAACGTTTGTGTCATGACATGGATTTAAGCATGCAATTGTTAAAAACTGCAGTTCAATTTGATATTAAACTTTGACACTAAAAGATCATCTTTTTCAGGGTTTGCCAACTAATATTTACAAGTTTGACAACAAGTGCTCCTTTTGGATCCTGGGAAAACATCTTAAATTTTTTCTTTCCAGAAGAACCCAAACATTCACACAGAGGTGCTGAAACACTTAACAACCTTCACGTTTCACACTGAGGCGCAGAAAGCAACGGCAACAACTTTCAGAAGCAGAGTTTCCTGGAAAACCGCTGGCAGTGCAGCCAAAACTCAGCTGTACGTCAGCGGCCCAGACTAAAATAAAAAACTCATTTAATACCTCCAGATATTGTATTATTATGCAACCGGTTCATTCTACAATAAATGGGAAATATTATAATAAACATTTGTTTTATAGGACCTGCAGAAGTGTGGTCAGGACGAAAGAAGCACTGTTGCTAACTTTACAGGTAAAGTTAGTAACTTTACATATTTAGCGACATTTCAAACTCGCTAGCGACTTTTATTTTTCAAAAAACAAACTAGTGACAAATCACAAATATGCAATTTCATCAATCAACGCTCACCTCAGTCACGCTCGCTATTCTAACTCCTGACTCACCACCAGGCGGTGCTGTGGGTCTGAGTGAGATGGTTTTATATATGATCTTTGCACATAGTTGCACCAAGCTGTATTGTCAGAACCAATAAGAAAATTCAACTGCAGTGACCACCGTTCAAACTAAAGATGGCAGCACTGAGGCGGTTTTGGGCAAAATGATGCAGACCTAAACACACGTACACAAAAAATGTTGTATAAAAATAGAACACTAAATAAAAAATGTTTATTTGGGGTTAGTTAAACTTTAAGTGACTTCTAATCTAGCCAAGTGAAACTGACGACAATTAATGACAAACAGTATCATCATTTCAAAACTGCATTTTTCATTTCCTCAGCTTGTCGTTGATCTGAAACATTTTAAGGTGACAAGAAAAGCAAGAGCAGATAATAAGGCAACATGGACTGTAACTCATCTCAGTTTTTGTGTTTACTTCTCTGTTTTTTCCGATGGAAACCGGATGTTTATCCCGGTTCTATATCACCAGTTCTCAGGCCTGCATTTTTAAAGCAAAGGTTTTGACTCAGCCTGCAGGATTACCTGCTGTTCCTGTGGTAAGTGGAACAAGATGCACAGCCTGCAGATATCAGCTCCCAGATTTCGTCCGGGAGGGAGACACCCTGTCTACTTCAGGACTCGGCTCTGAAGGTTTTCTTTTTGATAAAGCTTACAGTTAAGACTGGAGATCTTGACTCATCCCTTTTGTAGTGCTACTAGGTCCTTAGAGACTTCCCACCATTCACTGAGGACTGAGAAGTTTTATATGTCATGCATTTATGCAACTTATCCTGAAAAAAACAAACAAACAAAAAACAAGTAGATAATAAATAACTGCAGGGTTCCTAAATGTTTCCTACAATAAAATTCAAGCACTTTTCACTGTACTATAAATCACTGTAATATAATATCTGTTATTACTGTTAATAATATTTTTGTAGGAGTATTCTGCATCCTAAACAAGGTAAACTAAAATATAGCTAAATTTTATGTTTTGAAATGTCTCTGTTACAACTTATACACCAGAATGATCCAGGAACAAAACTAATGTAACAAAACAAAATCTCCTAATTTCAGTATCGCTGTTTAAAATGCAAGATGATCATAAAGTCACTGAGCCATTAGACATATATATTGGTAATATATTTCATATATTCATTACACTGAAACAATCCAAGCACATAGTAAGATAAATGACCTCCAGTTAAATATAATTTACAAAGAAAGTCACAAAGAGAAAATCTCTAAAAAATGTTTTCACCAAGTTTTCTGGAATTTAGTGAATCAAAAATAATTTTGGTAATTCAATTCGGATTTAGTCGTGAGGAAAAAAAGGTACTTTTATTATATAATATCTGGTTTGAGCTGTAAATAATTTCCAAATTTTAGCTTGTGATCAAAATTTTGATTGCACTTTATTACACAACTGTACAGTTTCAATTTGAAGCACTTTAAATGATTTTATAAAGAAATTAATCACTTTCCAAACCTTGAAAACATCTCATTGACATTTAAGCATTTTGAAGGATTCCAAGCCAAGAGTGATTCAGTTTTTTTATGTTTCACACTTGAATTTAAACCTAACTTTTGCAATGTTTCACTTATAACATGGGAAAATGTCTTGTGATGCGTGAAATAATCTGCCAATGGAACTAGTATTTTTTCATTGAAAGGAATTATTGACTGAAACAAACTCCTATATATTGCTGAAAAGTAACTTTTAAGTTAGTTTTATTTCAAGTGCACAAAGATATTTGAACTAGAAACTAGATCCAAAACACAGATTTTGTTGTTGCAGTGTGTTATATTAATTGACAATTTAAATTGTCAATAAAACGTGCAACAAATCTTTAACCATGCTCTTCACAGCATGATGTGCATCACCTAGACATCCAAATAAATCTCTTTATCAGTGGATGTTTACATTGTATGAAACCTTTACCTCCATTTTATGCATCACTTTCAAGAAAAAATGCGTCTCATGAAGTGATGTTCCCTTTTTCGAATCGCTTCTGCAGACTGGACAACCAAACTGCGCAGCAACCCGTCGATTCAGATTTGCAGGCGAATATCTCTGCTAAAGCCTGCTGCTAATTTCAATACTTAACTCAGCTGTGATTTATAGACTTGATTCCCCACAGACGCTGCACACAGCCAACCCTAATGAAACACGCTGCTTTAGGTGGGAACCGGAGAGTCCAGAGAGCCGTGCCATGTGGAAAATGAACATATGGATCGCTGCGCTCCCCTCCAACATTCCTGAACAATCTGGACAGGACATTGAGCATTTTATCACCAGCGCTCAGCTGTTAGGCTGCAGAAGCATCCAGCCGCTTGTTTCCAGAGAGATGTGCATTTTATCAGTTCTGGAGAAAAACAGGAAGAGGCTAATTTTACATTTCTACCCTAAATTCATGCTATGTAACGTTACCACAGCCATATTTGGAGGCTTTCTGTTGTTGTGTCCTCACAGTGTGGCATCTGGGTTTGTGCTGTTGAGTTGAAATTCTTGTAGCGGGATCACTTGAGGTTATGTCATCAGTCTGAAACTGCAGCATGCTGCAGGTTTTATTAAAAGTTGTGGAAAGCAGGAATCATGTTGCATTTATTCAGAAATTAAACCAAAATCTGCACATTCTCAACCACATTATTTCCACGAAGCCGCCATCATTTCATCACGTGTCAAACATTCTCAGAAACATAGATCCAGTCTTCATGAGTTGCTGTAAACAGGATGTTGGTGTCCTTCCTGAAACAGAGACAGGCTCGTATAAATGGTGTGTAGACGCTACAGATTATTTAACACAGGGGTGTACAAACCTTTGTCATATGGGACAAAATTGTCAAGTCAGAATTACTTGTATAAAGAAATTATATAACAATCTTTATTTATGTGCTTAACGATAAACTTCTTCACCACTCATTATTTTACATGTAGGACAGTAAATTTCATTTTCTGATTTTTCACCAGTGGTTTCTTCTTTTGTAGAGTTTGCTAAATGTTTGAAGATCAACTAGAAATGATTTGAGTTGGGAACAGAAGGGACTTTTTCCTGCCAATAGATTCTCCCACCTGAGCTGTGGACTTCTGCAGCTCTTCCAGAGTCCTCTTTGCCCTCTTGGCTGCTTCCGATTAATTTTCTTTTTGTTGTCAGTCAGAACTCTGGGAAATGTTCAAAGCTCGACTTTCACCTTGACATTAATCATTTATGTTTCACTTCAGTTTGTTACTACTTCCGTCTACTTGTATGAAGCATTCAGTCGGACTTGCATCCACTCAAAATTGAAAATCCTGAATTCAGAATAAAACCTTCTGAATCCTCTCCACACCTTTGCTTATTAATGTCTTGGAGAAATAAGAAGGGAAAGCAAAACCTGCTGCAGCCGGGCCACAGGTGCTGCAACGTCTCCCTAGGAGGAATGGAGCTCTGAGGGCCGCGCTGGTAGTCTGAGTTATGAGGCATTGCATTTCAGACAGCATTCATCATGCTATCAGTTTGTTCTTACAAGGACTCTGAAAGATGGGCCATGCTGGCCAAGACATCTGCTGCCCTGAGCGGGAGCTGCTTACCTCTTCATCTATTTTCAGACCTTCGAATGCCTCGTCCTGCATGACGCAGACATCAGACGAAATCGTGTTGACGTTTGACTAACAGGTAGCAGTTTCAGTGGTTGGTTGCATGTGCAAAACTCTTTAAATCTCATTGTTGGTAATTATTATTCAAATCACAAGGTGACCAAACCACTATAGGGCTGGTACTAAAAAACTATTGTTTCAGTATTTGATTATTCTGACAACTAATTGATTAATTGGAGAAAGAAAATTGCAACATTCAACATATTTTTAATTTAACTACTGAAGCCTTTTTTATACAGTATTATAAATACAGTAAAAAATTCAAATAAACAAATAATTCAGTTCTTTCAAAATAAGAAAATATTTTTTTTTCCTTTTGCAGTTTTGGGTAAAACAGATTTACAGAGAAAGCGGTATTAATTTTAGGCTCAAATGTATTATATATATATATATATATATATATATATATATATATATATATATATATATATATATATATATATATATATATACATGTTTCTCAAATAGACAATACAAATAAACTTGATTGATTGATATTTTGTAAAGTTTTGGCTTATTTCTTGCCAGTGATCTTGCTTTTTGTGGATTTATCCTCCAGTTAACAATCAATTGGGAAAGTAGTTGACGATGATGATTAATCGGATTAATTGTTTCAGCCCTAACGTTAATCTTACTCAACTTCTTATGCTTGACAATTTTTCCTGCTTCTGACAAATCAACTTTTCCTGCTTTCGTCACGATTAATCGGATTGATCGTTGCAGCCCTAAGCTGTTATTATAAATCAGTTATAAATCGGTGAATCCAGCAGGTGTCACTGTGTCCTGTGTTCTGGTGTAGATCAGAGTGGCAGCGATGAACCCACCGGACCTGGCACGGGTCTGTGTGAAACAGCGAGAGGAGGGGTCAGTTTATCACTCTTTCAGCCGCACGGCTTTAACTGCACAAGAGTTCACCAGAGGTTCACCCTGCACAGCACACTGGTGTGAAAACGCCACCGTCAGGGACAAGAAAAAAAAACATTCTGTTTATATTCACATACAAGCATTTTAACTTTTCCTTGATAACAATCTGCAACGCTGTTTGGCTGCTTCAGCATGGGAGACTGCAAGGGCATTCATCGTCAAGTACGTGGAAGAGGAGAGGCATTCTTTCTGTGAAAACAAGAGGTGGTTTTTGATTTCCCAGGGCATGCACAGTTTGTGCTGTACACAAAGTTAGACAGGAAAGTGGTGCATAAGCCTTGAAGCACTTGAGAAACCACCGACACACAACGTTCCAAGGACACAACCTTTAGTTTGTTTTGCTGCGGATCTCAGTTGAAAGTGTGGGCGTAATTTGCTTTTTGTCTCCGGACCTGGACTTCCCTGAACCATGCCATTTTTAATCTTGGGGCCACAGCTGCTATCACGCTCTTATGCACATAGAAATATACAGCATGCTAATCTCCATTTATGTTGATAGCAGGTTATATAACCTCTGAAGCAACTTCACCTTCGCAAACAGACAAGAATTTACATGTTCTGGACACAGTTTCTCCTTCCCTTTTTTCCTGCCTCTCTGCATGCATGTGTGCACGCAGAGTAACGCTGCCAAAGGGGAATAATAACACTACTTTTAGCAGTAGAGCAAGTTGGATTAAAAGCCCTCATAGTATGCACGGCTTCTCGCCAGCTGAAGGAAAGTGCTTTTTCTGAGGTGGTTAATGTTCATCCCACAATAAAGGAGCTGAAACCTGGTGTTTCTCTAAGAGGCGAACAATAAACACAAAGAAATGTGTGCAAATAAGGTTAGCTGAAGCACTTAACAGAGCAGAGGGAAAGCGAAAGAAAGAATGCAGAAAAATAAGTGTTTGACTCCATGATCTACAGCCTGAAACAGAATACAGATCAGGAGGTTTTTCATGTAAATTACCATTAGAATAGAATATTATAGAAATATCCTTGAATTTTCCATCAATTTCAGTATACCAGCTGAAAATTACAAGTAAATAAAGGCATGCAGATTAAAATGGAGAGAAAAAAAGAATAAAAATTATAGCGTACAAATACATTTACAACATAAAAAGATAATAAAATGACCGCGCTTCCATTTGCTCATGGCAGATGGCTGCTCATACTGAGCCAGGTTCTGGTTCTGCTGGAGGTTTCTTCCTGTTAAAGGTGAGGTTTTCCTCTCCACTGTCTCCACATACATGATCTGTAAAGTCAAGTGATTGTTTCCTATCGCTAGGATGGGTGCATAATGACTCACTGTTCTGCTGGGTTTACTCAGAAAGAAACTTTTAAAATTAAATTTAATAATAAACTTGTTTGACATTCAGGATCATTTTGAATGTGTGTGATTGAACAGATTTTCTTGAGATGACATTTGTTGTGAAATGACTCTATAGAAATAAACTGAATTGAATGTAAAGAAATTGGCAACAAAATCTCCAATCGGCAGTTTTAGTTGCAAATAAGCAGCAAACATTGCAATAGAAATAATTTCTGCTTCAGGATCTCTGGCTGTCCAGATCAGAATTTGTTTGGCTTCATATTTGAAATTCGGATTTCTGAGGACAAATGAAATCCGTCAGTGACGTACTGTAACATCGTATCAAGCCCACATGGTTTGACGTGCGCTTTAACCACTCTTCTGGCTCACTTCTCTTTACGGGTCGGGGTAGATTCTGAGAAGAACCTGCACTGAAAAACAAAACTTTTTGCTTTATAAAAGATTTTAAGTGAACAAAACTTAATTCTCATTCACTTCTTGTTGCAACGCGTCTTAAGGAAGTGGCATGAACTTTTGATAAAAAATGCTTGATAAGTTTATCTACTTGAGTCTGTGCAAAAAATACAAAATGTAAGTACTTGATTTGCCAACTAGGTATCCCATAATGCATTGTGCCACCAGCAGCAGCCACTAGTTAAATCACTTTTTTATTTGTTTCAAAAATCAGTTTCATGGTGTTTCAGGTCAAAGGGTAGACTCTGAAGCTTCATTTCTGCAGCCAGCTCATCAAGAATGAGTCTCAACTTTCGGAGTAGAATGGCTCTTATTAGGATTTTTTTTAATACATTTGAATAGATAAAACTGCACCAAACCACTTTGACTTAGGATACAGCCATGCATATTATTTTGTTTGTTTTACTGCAAAAAGTGAGCAAACTATCACTGCTTTCTATATTTTCTGTCAAAGTTTGAGCAGAAAATCAAATAAAAAACAGAAGCTGTTTCAATCAAGTAGTTTTCTTTTGATGCAAGTAGTTTCTAGTTAATAAAATTAATATTTGGGTGTTCAAAAAATCACAATATACTCAGATTTATTAAGTTAAGTTACACTCACTAAAATTGCACAAGTTAATGTTACTAAGTTAATTTAATGAAAACTAAACAGTCTAAAGTAATGAGTTTGAAAATACTTTTAAGTAAGGAAAATTTTAGGTTTTTACAGCAGAGTTAATTGAATTGTGTAAACTGACGATGTATAGCTTGCACATACTAACATTTTTAAGTTTTAACAACTTGATTTTTTTGAGTTTGCATAGATTTTTAAATTAAACTCCACCTATTGTGTTTTACAGTGTCTCTAAGTCCCATTTTACAGCCATTCACCAGCTGTCTACCCCGCCAGCAACAGACCACACTCTCCTTTTAGCACCTTCTTATTTGCTGTTTGTCTTCTGGTGTTTCTGACACCTAAACACAGAGGCGCATTTGATTGCCGCCCTGAAGCTGTGCTGATGTCACTGAGCTGCATTTTCCGTCATAACCATGACATTAGTCACGTTCTGAAATGTGCTCCAGCTAGAACAAAGCCAGATCATGCATGAAAGCTGGTTTAACACCAGTTTTACCAGTAGCTCAAAAAACCTAATATGCACACATATGACACTTAGAAAAAAAGAGGAAGGCTCTACAAGCAGGCAAGCCGCTGGTTTTGACGAGGAATACATTTACAAATCAGTCACATCCTCCTCTTTGGAGATTAAATACGGCACACACTTTATTTAGTAAACAGAGTGCAGATTTCTTTGCAGTATTGCCACCGCTCACACTGTGTCAGCGAAACCGTGTTTGATGGGAGACCGGCTGATGGCATCTGGAGAAATGTGTGTGCGAAGCAAAAAGATCATATGACAGAACAAAAAACAGAAAGAGCTGTTTATATTTGATGTGTCAACATATTGAAAGACCAAGTAATGACTCAGCTACTGCAAGACAAATGTTTCAGTCACAGCACGCCCCATTTCAAATATATTTCCCCTTCATAGCTTGAAATCATGGCAGTAAATGCAACTTTGTCTGTGTGCTCACACAACGTTGACCCCTTCCACCATGACCCTGGCGCTCCAGTCTGCAGTGACACTGTGTCAATGATAAACCCACTGAGAACATCCAAAACCGTGACAGGCTGAGCTCCAGCCCTGAAACGCACACAGAGGCCGAGAACAGGACGTTGCAACACAGAAGGATCACACTGATAAATACGTTGCTTCACAATCAGAGAGGAAAAAAACCCTAAAACCTGAGAATGTGGAGCAGTTTATTTTATAAGGCATGACAAATTGCTCAGTTGCAGAACGCGTAACTGCGCTCACTGGTGCGTGTGAAGCATACGGGATAATCATTTGCAGCTTTGGGTTGTAATTTAGGCTGCCTTGTTTGTTGTTGAAGAAATTCTGTAGCTCAATCAAAAAGGTCCTCGGTGCCAAAATAGTCGTCAGGCGGATCTGAATTGTGTTTACTCTGCTGAAAGGCCGAGTAAACCACCAGTTCTCACAGGCAGGAAAACATCACGCTCACTCGTATGAACAAAAAAACCACAGCAAGGCTTCTGTACAATAACTGGAACAACCGTCATTCATAGAACAGCTCAGATAGGCATCTTTCATTTTCACTGGTTTTGTGTTTCCGCTCTGCTGCTCTTTCAAGATTTATTCTAACGCATTAAGAAGCTTGAATTAAAGCCAGGCTAAATTATGAAGTTTAACTGTGACAAAGTGTTTCTTCTCATGTGGCCAAAAGTGTGAAGTCACGTTGTGACAACACAGAAAACCCGTAAAGGATTCAGATTTTAAGGGTTTTCTGTTTTTTAACTCATTCAGACAGAAGTGGTTTCTCATGTGGGCGAAGTGGGCAGGTGCCCAGGGTGGCTCCTCCTAAAGGGCGGCATCAACTAGTAAACAGTTTTTCAGTTAAATCTGTGCAGCATAGGGTGATTTGTTGATCAATCTATGGATTTAACAATTAATAACTGGATAGCAAAAAACATTTTGCTATCCAGAGATTTTTTCTAACTGAATTTGAACAGGTGAAGCTAAAATTACATCTGTTGAGTTTTTTTTATTTTTTTTATTTTTCTATCTTAAGTGCAAAGTGTATTTATGTTTTTTTGTACAGATTTGGCTGAATTACTGCTGAGTGTGTTGTTCTTTCAGTATATGGCCTTTTTTTGGTTGTGTGCTCCAGTTAATGATTAATTGATTACTAAATTAGTTGATGATTAATCATGATTAATCTGATTAATTGTTTCAGCCCTGATGTTAATCAAATTCTTATGCTTTCTGATTTTTCCTGCTTCTGACAAATCAACTCTCCCTGCTGCAAATCATTTACAAATAGGCCAGATTTTATGCGAGACATGTGGAAAAATACGACTTTGGAAACCAAGTTCTTTCAAAACAAGGACCAAAAAGTGTTTCTGCTCTTTTTTTAAAGACAAATTTCCATTTACAAGTGAGCACAAGCGCCGGTCGATGGTGTGTGAGGTAATTGGACCTGTGGGACTGAGGCGAGCGGCGGTTTGAATCAGGAAAAGCTCTGCTATTTTACTGTTAAACAGAAAGTGAGAGGTCAGGAGCTCTGAGTGGATTTTCCATTGAAATAGGAGCAGAGGAATGATTCGGCCTCCTGACGTGAAATTAGTTTAGAGAGCAGTGAGCACAAATGAGCAAAATAAAAAATGTCAACATGCATTTCTTACAAAAAGATCTCAAACCAGATTTATCAGATTATATGTAGCTGAACTGGGACCTGCTGTTATTTCATTTACTGAGATATTTCTGACATTACTGATTTATTCAGATCATAGGAGGCATGAAAGTTAATTTTAATGTGTAACTGAGGTCTCAAAGCGACAGGCCGTTCATTGACTATTCTTTCTGCATCCAAACTCACCAGTTAAACCTGAGCTGGACACTCAGCGTCTATTAAATCAGGAACAGATGACAGTTGGAATACAGGCACCAATTAAGTCTAAAAAACTGCAATATGCTCAGAGATTTATGAAAAAGATTGTGAAGGAGGGAATACAGAGGGCTGCTGTGACAGATGATGATGCAAATGAAAGCAAGAAAATCAAATGGATCCAAAACTGTGAAGGATAAGAAGTTTAAGTTTCCTTTTCCAGATCGTCATGACGTACAGGAAGCATTCTCACACCTCAGTGGTTATTAGACATGAATTAAAAGCATGTAACAGAACAGGTTCTGCCTCAGCACTGGTTACTATAAATACTGCTCACACACCTAGTTCTGTGGAAACCTGAGTGTAAAACACAGCGATCAAAATTTGAAGACAAATCCAATAAAATTCGTTTTTATTAGTTTCCCCAAAACTTGTGCTAAACTTTTTTTTGTTTTGTTTTGAGTGACAAGGTCCAAAAACTCTCATCATAATAAATTTCTACCTGGTCATTTTTAAAATGATGATAATCACATATTCAATTTTAATTTAATTTTCATTCAACAAGCTGAACATGGAATCCACATTGTGCCATCACACATCAAGCAGATGAATACAAAGTGACAAAAACCACTGACTGCTGCCCCAGTAACTACATATAAACAATGAAATTAAAGGATTTCACCTAAACTTTGAAAGTTTCACCTGCTGTGGCATGAATTCACTTCTTCCTGGACTGCATGGACCTGCATTGTTCACTCAATCTATCTCTCCAGGGGAATTGCTGCAGGTTGCTGTCATGAGGTTTTGGATTACTTTACAAATTAATTTTATGAATCTGCGATCTGCAGATTGAAAGTTTGTTTCCTGTCCCGCCTCTCATCATTTCTGTCCAATGGGAGCAATGATGGTCACCCGTGTAGCTTCGTTTACAAATTATAATCCGTTTACAAAAAAAGCACAATGTAAAATCAAACCGCACCAAATGTGAGTCTGCTTTTGGTCCGGGCCAAGCAAGCGGACCAAAGGGCTTTCCTGTCTCCATGATGAACTTTATACATGCAGCTGAAATGTCTGCATGCCTGGATCAATGATCAGGTGTGTGAATTGTCAAAGACGGAAAATATTCAGTGAACGTGAGCCCTGGGTTTTGGTGTAATTGTTCTCGTCCAGGCAGATTTTACTATATGATTGAGATTTCCTGGTACGTCGCTAAGGCTGGATCTTATTTGCTATAGTGAGACTAAGTTTTACCGCTTGGTAGCTATAAATCTAAAATCCAAAGATCACACATGGGGTATCTCAAGACTCTTCAGGCTTCATGATCTCCCCCTAAATGAGGTCATCAAATACTAAAACCAAAGCTGATGACTCTATTTTTCTGTGTATCCCTTCATCACAGTCTAATATGGTCACTATGTAAATGTGTCCAAAATTCCAGTAAGTGGGTCAGATTTTCCTTCGGTGTCATCAAAGAAAATCCAGGATATGTAAAACACTTTGGTATCATCAGTTTCCTATCCAAGCAGGACAGTAAAACTTGTGCATGTTGTTATTTTCGGTAGATTAATTTTATCTCCAAAATGCCTTCTGTCCAACACAATTATATCGCCGCATTGGCTCAATAATTATCAAATTATAGATATTTCTGAACACAAACTGGCTTAAGGGGAGATGTGCATCTTTAGCACTCTGGACTGGGTTTGTGTGAAACCTCCCGACATTCAGAGGATCTCAGAAAATATCCTGATAAGAGATATTGGGAGAAACGGCGCCAGTTAGGCAGTTTAAATATGTAAAAACCAAGAGTCAGAGATATTCCAGTTACCAGTGTCACATAAAGGACATAACAGGAACTGAAAGATGAAATTGAACTATTAGCCTGTTGGGAAGTGCAATGTGCAGGGTTACATCCGGCTTCAGCTTACACATAATGCACACTTTCATAGTTTCGCAATACAGTGGCTGTCTGTAGTACAGCATGCTCACATTCATTATCTCCAAACAGGCGGTTTTTAAAAAGACACGATATACTGTTTGTGATTTTCCATTTCCTCCTGTCATATCATTTAATGCAAAAGGCTTCAAACCCCTTATAATAAATAAATATTAACTCCATGCACAGGGGGCGCTGCTCTGCTTGGGCAACTACAACCATCACTGGTTGTAATACAGTAAAGGTTTTTTAATAAAAAAAAAAAGAAAAATAGAGTAAATGTGGAGTGATCTGCTTTATATGTTGTTACATACATAAAATCTCACTGTGGGTTCCAATCAAATCAAAACGTGAAAGATTTATTAATCATCTAGGCTAACAAACGATACTATTTGTGCAGAAAATATTTCAATATGAAGCCAGTTTTAGCTGAAAATGCGTCATAGGAATGCTGAATATTTAAGAAATTAACCCAACACAAAACTAAAAGATTTAAACTTTAAATGTAAAATGATTATCTTGTGCTGAAAACAAACTCAAGTCTGTGATTATGACTATAAATTCAATAGAAAAGCTGGTCACAGTTTGTTTTCATTAGTTTTTATTACCTTCTGTTCATTTTGAAGCTTTTTTATGTGTTTGGAACAAGATAATTAAAAAACAAAACTAGAGTAAAAAGATTTTAGCTTGGACATTAATTATATTGTTGTGTTTTAGTAAAACTATGATTTGCATAAAATAAAATAGAATAACTGCAACGTTTTTGCTTTGTTTTTTTTCTGGGATGCAACAAAGTATTTCATGACTTTTTGTTTCGTTCGCCAGGCTCTTCGTGACTCCACAGACATGAAGAGCCTGGCATGTTTAAATGTGTGGCCTGGTTTGTAATGAGGGCCGCAGAGGTGAAGCCGCTCTGCTGCAAACGAGCCGAGCTGACATGTTTCATTTAGAGCTCGGTGCGCGTATTGCTGTGAGAGCAGGATGGCTGCTAAATGACAGATTACTCACATTTGTGTGAGCCGATGTAATCCGATTCCAGTCCATTCTGTGCAAATCTCGTGTCGTCATACAGTAGGATCGCTCCAGCCTCTGCGCAGGCGCGACCAAACACACGCAGAGTCATCGAACACGGCCACTTTGCACCATGGACAAATAAAATTTAAAACACCGGGACGTTATTACATCCAAGATATTTACTTATCGCTAAAAGTTAACCTTTTATAATCTATGACACCTAAATATTTTAAGTAAATCATGGCTTTCCTAAATCATGTTGTGATGTAAAGATTTATCACATTTGTGACAAAACCCCACAGGTAACTGAAGGTATAGCTAAAAATAGCAGATTTTTTTCTTTTTTTTTCTTTTGCCTCTTTTTATTGTTTTTGTTTAACTAATTATTTATTTTTTTTAAAAACATTGTCCCTATGTTTTCCTATGTTGATATAGTACAAATGTAATTAAAACCTGAATTTGACATTATTTTATAATAAGATAATATGCAAAACCCTGAACATCTATCATATGTCTTCAGTCAGAGGCTTCTTCAAATTGGCTGTAATACAGGCCGCTACAGGAGATCCTTTCTGCCAACAGCTTTCACCAAGAAAGTATTTTTAAATTTGAATTTGAATTAAATTTTTGAGTAATTGAACTTGAACCTGTCTATGTTATATTGCGATATGTATTGATTTAATTGTGCATTTCTTCAGAATTTAAGTTATTTTTCTTGTAGAAAGCCTTGAGGTTATTGTGAATTATAATTAACTAAACTGAGTAAGATTAATTAAACCATACATGAGCTTCAATTAATACTACATTTTTATTCTAACATTAATCTTTAAATTTAAAGCAGATGATTTTCATTACTAGTTTTTTTTTAACCTAATGTCCCATTTGAGGCTCGGATGGTGATGCCTCCCCTCCGCCTGCATCGATTAGCTCGACATTCGACTCTCTCCCTGCCCACCAAACTCGCTGCGCTCCGATCACTGCTGCAACTTTTGCAGAGACTCCTCACTCCACAGACATGTCGCACAATAGCTGAAGTAAACCTGTCATCGCGGCTCTCCATTCGGGCCAAATTACGCCGCAGGTGAGGATCTACGGACGCGCAGCCCCGTCGCTCCTTGGCCGCCTTCCTCGCATCGGACCCCGGCTTTTTTTTTTCTTTTCTTTTTTTTTTTTTTAAACCGGCCTGGATATGAATTATGAGCATTTTCTCCACTAATGAACCGGGCCAGTGATGCAGGAGACCGCGGCGACCCTCACATCAGTGTTTCAAGATGGCAGATTTTTATTGAGTTTTGATCAGAAAGCTCGCTTTATTCTTTGCCATGAATAACAGGAATCCTTGCACCGATGGCCCCTGTATACGAAGGTAAGGGCTTTTCCCCTGTGGAAATGTGCTGTTTTTATTCTGTGCGGCTGGAGCCCGTCGGTGTAGTGACACAATTGATTTGCAGCTCAAACAGATGGAGGAAAAATTACACAATTATACTAAAACATCTCATCATTCATCATATTTATCACATTTTTCAAACCTAACCCAAATAGGTTGATGAAACCAAACAGTTTAGTGCGTTAGAGCTGAACAGGAGACTGGCTGCTCAGTCAGATTGTGGTCAAATCGCGCTGATGAGGCACCAAATCGCCCAGAACAAGCAAAAAATACAACAAACTGTCTAATCCGACTCGTGAAAAACGATGTTCGGTCCTCATGTTGCTTCCTGGTGGAAATTGTATCCCAGCTTTAAGGGAAGGAGAGCGGGTCGGAGACCGATCGGTCCCGGTCGCGTCTCTTTTCAGTCCCAGCGTTACTCCTGCATCAAATTATATCGCAACGAATGCACAAAATCTGCACGACTTTTCTCGGGTTTTTAGGATGCAATGTTTCATGGATGCATGTATCTGTTGTTTAAAGTGAATCTTAAACGGAAGGTGTCGATATGGCTGCAGCATTGTGGCTGTAACTAACTAGCTGCGTTTGAGTCGCTGAATTAAGGCTGTCATGGGGAAGATTTTTTTTATGCGTTTGGGCAAAATCACACATTTACTCCGCATCTGTTTCGATATGAATGATGTAATTTTTAAAAAGTGGGTGATAATTAAAGCAATGCAGTGCAGATTGTTTCGTGCATGAATGAGTCCAGCTGCAAGACATGAAACTGCATGACCAAACAGGATATAATGTGCACATTCTGAAGTCTGTACAGTGCTTCATTTAGTTTAAGCTTTCTGTTAAGAAGTCTTTACTGATGGTCTCTTTGCAGAAAATATTGATTGTATAAGGAAACTGAGTTATACGTGCTGATGCAAACTGAAGAGTAGTACATGCAAATAATGAGGCTTGATGCTTCCCATATTTATTTTGGAGCAGCCTCATGTTTAATTTGTGTTTACTCTATAGTCCCTCTGCTGGTGTTAAAGGGAAGCCCGACCTTCCCTATTCATGAATACCATTAGGGAAGAGAGGAACTCAGCAGCAGTTCTTAATACATATTAAATCGTCCCAACAGAATGAAGATTCACGACTGAAAGTGAATCCTTGCAGGTATATTTATGGTATATGAAATGGAGCTATATGAAACAGGTTGGGACTCTTTCTTTAGTGGTGTTATGTCCCCGCAGTAATTTTGTAGTGATTTTTCATTAGGGGTGTCGAAGCTCCGAGGCAAACCTCGACTGGTGCTTCGACATGAAAAGGAAAGTTGAAATGAGACTCCTATGCAAAAAGGTAATTAGTGTAAATTACATTCCCCGATTTCTCCCTTCACCACGGAGAGGAGGAGACGGGAAGAGAAAGAGGCAGCAGGGGGAATTAATTACCCTGCCTGTCCTCCTCTGCATTAGAGAGGGCTGTTATGGAGAGCAGCCATGGAAATGACCAAAGTCTCCAGTGGAAAATAGGTTTGAGGATGGGGTAGGGGGGTTCACATAGAATGGGACCAACTATTATAGCAATTACTCACCCTGGGTTACAGGGTAACTAATAACTCAAATCTATATGATTAACTGCTTCCTTTGATTGTTTAAAAATGGCTGAGAAGCAAAAATATTCATACTGTTAGCGTGGCTATTGCCTTCCTACTGGATTCTCATCTGGGAGAGAATCCAGAATCCATTGAGCTCCATTTCTTCGGAAGAATTTCAACAGAGCCAATCAGAGAACAGCAGGAGAAGTTGTGAACGATGATGTCGATGTTCTGTGCAATGGTTTGAAAATTGAAATTTGAAAAAGTGGAAGAAAAATGATCATTTTTATTAAAATACATAGAAGCATCCCTATTCCTCAATGCTGCCAATCTATCTATTTTCAGAGTATTCTCTCAGCAATGGCTTTCTTGTCGTTCTTCCGTAAACTAGATTGGTGAAATGCACAACTAGTTGTTGTCATGGTAATGGACCATCCCACCTGAGCTGTTGATCTCTGCAGCTCTTCAAAAGTTAGCTTGGACAAGACAATTCATACTACTTTACATCATGAAAACATTATACTGTTGCCAGTTATGAAACCAGTCACGAATGCATGTTTGAGTTTCTCTAGATCTCGGTGAGACATTAGTACTTTAAACCTGAAAATGTTGTTCATGTGATAGAAGACTGACTTTGTAACTGACTTTTTGTGTCTCTGAAGGCTCAGGTCCGAGTCCGTCACTACATCAGATTTCTGTATAACTGAAGCCTGTCAGTTTTGGTTGTGCCATACCATTTTATCCGCTGAATGATGCATCAAGGGGAGTGAAAACATTTGCAACGCTAACATCAGATCAGCATTACTTTCATGACAAGCTTGAAAGCATTCAGGGTTTGCGCTCGGTTGGGTTTGTATTCTTGGCTGGACTTCTTGGTGACGTGTTTGTGTTCGGTTCCCCCGGCTGCGACAGACGGCCGTCAGGCAGACCTGCTGGCAGGAAGGGGAGGCTCGCGGTGCGATCACCCTGGGATCAAACCGACGCTTTGATGGATGTCTGATGCGTGGAGCAGGTCCAGCAGCCTCCAGCTGTGGAGAAGCGAATATTCAGACACAAACCCAGTCCGCTCGCCCAGCCGCCCTTCTGCTTGGCCAGATATGAGTGTTGTTGTGTTCTCATGCATGCATGGGCATATGTCTCTATCTGTCTGAGTCCCTATACAAGCAGCGTCTGCAGGAGGATTAGACAGCTGCAGATCTGGGCAGCGTTTGCAGATCTGCTTCTCACTATTCCAGAGTGGCTTCATTCATTCCCACCTGGTAAAAAAACAGGCGGAGAATGAGTCAGGAGCCGCCGCTGATGGCTGTTGGTGGTGACGGGCCGCACAGCATCACAGGCAACTTAATGATTTATCCATCCACACAGCCATTATGTGTTAATGCAACTTCGAATTACCTCGTGGTTTCCGAGAACAGAGAACGCGCGACGCTCGGAAAATCGAGTCGAAGCAGCAACTTTTCCCAGACTCTCTCCCACCCCGCTTTCCTTCATGCTTGTTTTTAGCAGCGTGATTGATATCTTCCTTGCTGACGCCAAGGCTGCAGCCTTTTTAGCTTTGATTAGAATTGCAGGAAAAAAACCCTGGGGGCCGTGTGGGGCCACAGCGAGGCCACACCCCGAGGCAGAGGCAGGGAATGCATTGGAGGGTCTCTCTTCCTGATTGTTATGACAAGCAGGGTGGTGTGTTTAGCTCTTCAGTGTCCACAGTAAGGAAATACACACACATGGGGGAGGATAACTCAACGGTTAATATGAGATGAGCTGATAGATACACCAGGCAGGAAACATTGCAGGTTCAAACGAAAACGTTTATCTCTTTCCTGTTAAACTTGCACTTTGTGTTACATCAATGTTCCTACATCTGGCTGAAAAGTTACTTGAAAGTTAGTTTTGTCTTATTTCAAGTCTACTATAAACTATACCAAAAATATTTAGTTACGTTTTGTGTTTTTGCAGTGTACCACAGGAAAAAAGGCAATCAAAACCAAACTAGTGATGAATTATTTTTGTTCAGCAAGACTTAAGATGTTACAAGTGCAAAAATTTAATTTAAACCATGCTGTAGGATCTAATGATGATAATAAACTTTATGGAAAAGCAACAGCTCAAACATAAATGTCACCATTTGTTGTTCTGCACCAGATTATAGCATAAATTAATTCCCAGCCACAGATTACAAGATTACAACGTAGATATTCAAACAAAACAGAAAAAAACTGAACACAACAGGTTACTTCCTGTTCTCTCTTTCTCTCACACAGACACACGCACACACACACACACACACACACACATGCACGCACACACACACACACACACACACACACACACACACACACACAGTTAATATATCTGAACAGTTTTTAACCCAAAAGCTTCAGCTCCTCACATCAACAATCATTTTCTGCTTAAAAACAATAAAAAAGGATATTAAAGGAAATGTTACATCACTAGTTACATATCATTTTGGATATTTAAAATAAATCAATAATTATTGAATCACTTGTACTGTGATGTGTTTTCCAGCCGTATTGCCCAGTTGGTTGTTAGAGAAGCTAAACAGAATAAATGTGGGTAGTTGAATCATCATCAGGGCCGTCCTGCATACGTCAGCGCTCTGAAATAGCTCACAGGTGTGATTTGAGGATCCTGGAAGCAGATGGGTGTTAGTCGGGGTTAGGGCTCAAGCTTGATCCAGATCTAAAATGACAGGTTACTAAAGGTCAGCCCAGCATGTATGAGCAGAGCAGCTCAGGTTTGGGGTCCGGATCATGTCCTCCACGCTCTCAGTTTCTCTTTAGAGGAAAAACACATTTTAGATGCAACTTTAAAATATTCCCCTCATGGGAAGACCATCAGCTGCTGACATTAATGTTTTTTTGTTTGTTTTTTTATTAAAGTGGGGATGAGATAGAAGGAGCCTCAAACCCGTCAGCTGCTTTGACGAAGCGTTTCCGTGTTGCTTGTCAAGCGTGTGCGACGTTCCTTTTCTTCCCCCTGCCGTTTTGTTTTGTTTCAGAACAGCTGCTTCTGATTCTGACTCTTAAATTAAGAATCTGTGTGGGATCTCTAATTTGCTTTGAGTTGTAAAAATAAAAAAATAAACATGGTTTTCTAAAATGTTTGCTTGAATTAAACTTTCTTTTGAAGGGAACTTATTATTTAAAACTCACATTTTGCACATTTTTGTTCTTCTATTTGGGTCTGAAGGCACCTCTAAAACAAGCCAAGCCTGAACTTGTTACTGTTTTCAGGCAATAAGGTTTTTGGTAACTGGTAAAGGAGCCATTTTAAAAACCTCCAGGATGTAACACCACAAATCAGCAGGCACTGCCCATTACCTAGCAACCCAAGCTGATCTCCAGCATGTTTGGTCAGCTGGTTTTATCTGTATGTGCTGTACAATGGCTGCTGAAAAAACCCCTAAGTGTTTTTGTTTATGATGTACCATTCAGTAACAACCTGCTGCATTCTTGTTGGTTGTGCAGGAGGCTCCACTTCTGCTTTTCAAAGATGTATGGTTGTGTACTTGCGCATTTGTTTGAAGCCATTTTCATGTGGGGGGCGTGGCCAGCAGCAGCTTGTTAGGATTTAAAGTGACATGATGTCCTAAAACACCTCATTTTGAAATCTCATCATCAAAGAATGATTTTGTGCAGAACCTGTAATGAATGTATTTTGTGTTCATTACCAGGTTAGGATAGAGCTATAGACCTATCCTAACCTGTTAAAGGAATAGTTCACCTTATCAGATGGCATAGCTGGTTATTGTCTGAAACTTTAAGAAGTTAGAGCTGTCCTGCCTCTGCGTTGAGTGTAGATAGCTCTTATTGTTTGTTGGAGCGCCGTGCAGAGAGCCTCTGTACCTTATGACAGACCCTTTGCTTTGATCTAGCATGAGAGCGACGGTTCAAACAAAGGTTCACATTTTACCACTTCTCCTCACAGCGCAGGCTGAATGAGGCCCTTTGTTAACTTCCCCGTTAGGCGGTAATTACACAGGGATTCCTCCTGCATATAGACCCTCTGCTTCATACACCCAGGCTCATTTTTCATGCATGTGAACTATATTGCACGCTGAAGATTGAAAACGATCAGCATTTTGCTCGTTTCTCCTCCCAACCCCCCATATCCACCTCTTATCTCGTCTCCCATCCCACTCTGTCTGTTGATAAGCCGAGAGGCCATTGGCCGGCACACATGGAGCCCATGTGACACTTCAGCAACAGCCCGACGGCCAGATTGGAAGCCCCCATGCACGTTTGAGTGTGTGCATGTGTGTGTGTGCGTTAAGATGAGGTCTGGCTACTGTAGCTGTATTGTTCTCTCTAATCAAGACCCCCACTCCCAGGCCCTCCAGGATGGTCATTTCCTCCCCGTCCCAAACCAAACCACCAGCCAGTTTTTAGTGCATGTTGTCCGTATCGTAATCCCATTGTTTGTGGTTTGGTCCCCTCACTCCAGTCCGTTTGCCGTTCCTGCCTCTGCAGCAGAGTTTTTACCAGTCGCTCGTTTTGCCTTGCAGCTCGGCACAGTGCAGGTTTTCACTTCTGATCTTTTTCTCATGCTGCAACCTCAAACTTTTTCTGATGGAGTATCTAAAGTAGTGCATAATTATGAACAGGACAGAAATAATTCTTGGTTTTCGAGTTTTAGAAAAATCTGAAAAGTGTGGTGTGCATTATTTCACTCACCTGTAAGTCCAACTTCACACATCTAATTTAGAGCTGCAACTAACAATTACATCAGTAATAGATTATTCTGATAATTAATCGACTAAATGGATAAAACATTGGCACATTCTGCAGATTTCTCATTTTGCTGCTCATTGTTATTTTATACAATATTTTAAATACTACAATTCATTTCCATTTTTAAATACGAAAATTGACATTTTGTTGCCTAAAATGCATGAACAGCTTTCCTTTAGTGAACTATCAAAGGATGCATCTACAGCTGAAAATGCTGTTAGCATCAACATGTGAAAGGCTCATTCCTTTCTGAACACAGTGTAAGGCTGATCTGTTGATTTTTTATTAACCAATTAATAATTGGACAGCAATAGGTGGTTAATAGATTATTTTCTAACGGAGTTTGAATCAGGTGAAGCTAAAACTGCCTGTTGAGGAGTTCAGATTTACAGACAGAGCGAAATGTATGTATACTTTGTATAGTTTTGACTTGATTACTGTGCTTAATAATCTGCTTTTTCAGCCAATGGCTGTGTATTCCTAACAATTAATCAATTACAAATTTAGACTACGATTATTTCAATCATGATTAATACAACTAATCATTGCAGCCCATTTTCTTCATTCATTCTTTTAAAAACAGCTCAAGCTGATATTCACCTAGTTTGTGCTCGCTTGTATGTACTTGTACATTTCAAGTATAAGTACATAAAAAAGGCAGAATAAAAAAATAAAAGTTTTTTAGTTCTTGCAAATATGCAGACAGTGTTGTTTCAAAAGATTGTGTCCAGGATGTGTGGGGTCTGCAGGACTGTTAGCTGCCCTTTTCCTGACTCTAAACTCGTACAGGTAGGCAGGACAATAAAGTCCCAGAAATTATTGCAATAAACACCAATATTGTTTATTGCAATAATCATTTATAGGGTAAAATACATGTGCATGCCACACTTTTAAGAATCCAGGGAAATGTGCTGCTTTGTTTATCACAAAATTCCAGTTAAAAATGTTGAAATTTGCTGTGGTAACATGACAAAATGTGGAAAAAATGCATAAAGATGCGTTTACATGCAACAGATTCTCACCATTACATGAAGTGAAAAAAATGGCTAACGGTTTTTAATCAAGCCATTCATAACCTGTGAGTTTTTTCCCGGTAGGCGGGTGTTTGCAGACAGATATTAAAGCAGAGAGGAACTGAATAACGCAGTGAGATTATCAGACTGAGGTTGGTGTTTCTAACTTTTAATCTTCCATGTTCCCTGACAAACACACCTCTGAACTTTACCTCCTGCCCCCACTCCGACTTGGTCGTGGAGGAGAAGTGGAGCGATGGGCGCCTGCTGGCGGCCCCTTCACAGATGGCTGCAGGTACAGCGCTACGCTTGGCCGGTAACCAAAGGACTTCAAAGCTCAGACGAGCGCTGAAGCCCATTTCTGTCCAGACCCAGGAGGCTGAAGGAGCAAAAGACAAGAAGCAGCGCAGTCAAAAGAGTCAACAGGCGTGGAATTGAGCAGCTTTCGCCTTTTTCCGTCTCTTATAGTGGAGACACTCGTTTTTCAAACTTTTACCATAAAGTTCAGAGATAGATATCTGATATAGGTGTTGCTGTTATAGCCGATAACAAATATTTGCTGGTATTATATTCAGTATTGCTTCTCTGCAGTTAAACGCCTCATAATCCTGTGCTGCATCATTGTTTCTGCTGCAGACCCAAACAAAAGTTCTGGTAGATGTGAATCCTGGAAGACCGAATATTGAATTTTTTGATTGTAGATAGAAATAAAAAAGGAAGAGTACATTTCCACCCAAAAACTCTGAAATTTTGAGATGAATCTAAAAAAAATCTAGAAAAAATGAAAAGAATGTAACTCTGAAAAGTCAAAAATGTTCTAGATAAAAATCTGTAATGTTGAGATTGATCTCACAAAATGTCTAGAAAAACAGAAACATTGATGAGTCAAAAATTTTAAACGTTTTGAAGTGATTTTCCTGTAAAATGTCTGCGATCTTAAATTGTCTGAGTTTTTTCTAGCTAATTTTTGGGTTTTGGAATTCAGAATTTTTCTTTTTCTAGAAAATCTTTGAGTTTTTTGGTGGAAATTTACTCCTCCTTTTTTACTACCTACAGAGGACCTAACACACCAATGTGGAATTTAGCTTAAAAGGTTCATAAAACAAATTATTTCTCTTGTTCTTTTTGGCCAAAATATACAATAAATTGAACGTTTACAGGAAAAGAGTCGAACAGTAATGGGGCTTTTTACTCGGCTGAAGTTGTTTTGGCCCAGATAAAGGAAGGAGAAACCACCTTTTGGATCCAGTCGTCACTTCAAAGCGCCGCGCCGGTTTTGATCCGAGCCCGGCTCTCAGCCTGACGGACGCAGACGCAGAGAGAAAATGGCAGCGAGATGAGGAGTGACAAAGCTGGGAAGAGGAAGGCAGAAACAGAAGAAGGGAGGCCGGGGTCGAGAGATGAATACCTTCATCTGGGGGCCCATTAGCCCCCAGCGGCGCAGTCAGAGGTCAGGGGGCATGGAGGCTGGGTTGGAGGCGGTTGTCATGGTGCTGGCAGAGTCGTTTGGGGGTTGAGGTTCTCTTACCTTTTCTAGCTCAACCTGCAGCTTCTCCTATCGTTTGCGTTAGCTAAGCTAGCTTTAAGCCAGAATGTCACTTTATCTGCAGAACGGAGTAAACGAGGTCAGCTGTGTTTACTTCTCTGGGCTTCAGTGAGGAGCAGAGAACAGGTGAGTGTTTCTGCTCTCACATGCCTTATTTCAGTGTCGCTCTCTCAAGAAAATTAACCTTGTCTATATTCTGCTGATGTTGAAAAAACACAATTTCACAATTGCAGTGATTCCATTAGACAAGAAATAAAATGAAAATCACACAAGAATAAGCTTGTTCATGCAATAAAAAACACGGCAATGAAGGATGTAAACATTCTCAAATTTGCATGATTGTCGAATTGCAGGTAGAGGCCATGGAAAATTAGTCCAAAATGCCACAAATGGCCCTGGGGCCACACTTTGGACTCTTTTAGTTTAGTTTTTCCTTCAGTAGATTCAGAAACTCTTTTTGCATCTTCAGTTAATGTGAATCCTGATTAGCTGGTTGAAGCTAATGGTTTATGCAGAAGCTTTTTATGTTTTTCTTTTGGCTTTTTCTAGGGATCCACTGCATGTTTCAGTGGGAGAGCTTTACAATTTCAGCCTCTTTTGTTTCTTTTAGTCAAGCTAACCGTCTTTATTATTTAAAATACCTTTAAGTAAAATGTTAGAACATTTTTTAGCTAATGTAAGCTGCCTCTCTAAATTTGGACTGAGATACATAATCATTTTACTGGAAAGTGTTAATTTAAAACTTTGTTAATTTACATTAGCATACTTAATTGATTTATGCATTAGCTTTTAGGTGAGGAACAGGTATCAGACATTTAAAAGTGGAAGTGCAATAAAAAGGCTCAGACATAAATAGATAAATAAATGCTGCATCTTTTTGAAGCTTATCTTTTCCTCTCAGTTTTATGTTCATAAAAATACATGCAGAACTTTCGGGCAGCAGAGGAATTAATTTTATGGTGCATATTCTCCATTTACAAATAAAGAGTAACTGTTTAGCTTGTAAATAAACTCCCAATTTAACATGAGGAAAGTTTAAAGATTTGTAACATAACGTTTGCATTAAATATGATGAAGTTTGTTCTGTTTTAAGACGGTAGAAATCCATTTTGGCTGTCAGACACGTTGCTAACTTCGGCCTCCAGGCCCAGTTTAGCAGAATTTAATCTAAAGGAAGAAGCTTTTAGCAGAACTTCACTCCAGAAATTCTGAACTGTCCCTTTAAGGATTTATTTTTTTACTGACTCGCCCATGGGTCTCTTTTCCGTCTGATCCGTTTCAACACTTCTCAGCTCCCATAAGACTGTGACTTTAAAAACACCTCAGATCTTAGCAAAAGATCTAAATTGGGAAATTCTCCAAGCAGAAAAAGAAAAGTTTATTATTATGTACATAATTACAGACAAGAGCTCTCATTATTCAGTTGAAGTTGTTCCTTATAGCAGTGGTTCAGATATGGTTGTGTGTGCATGGCAGATGGTCAGCGTAGCCTGTTTGTGCTGCTGTTGGGGACGGAGGACACTGTAAATATAATCAGCTAAATCCATGGTTTTCATGCTGATTCAGATGGAGGAGGCTGAGTTGGCCAGACTTACTTATTACCTCAGCTCATCAGCCATGTTTGAGACACAGTCAGCAGGATCACCGCACATATACCTTGCAAAATTGTGGAGTGTTTGTACATGGCAGTGGTCTCACTGACCAGAGGAAATCTGAAGCCAGATTAAAACATTTTATTAACCGTGAATATTAATGAGTCACCTGCAGAATGGAAATGTTGAGGCGGAAGAAAGGGCCTTTGTTGCCCTTCAGCTCCAAATTCACAGTTTCCTGAGAAATATCACTCCCTCTCACCGTCTGCGGACGCGTCGGCCATGATTGTTTCTGACGAGAGAAACGAGTGGATCACAGCTTCTAGAAGAACAGGATCACATCAAGACTGTTTATTTTTACAGTAGAGGAGCGATGGGATGTGTTTTGATAATACAGGAAGTGATGTCATCGCCGTGCATGATCGATCTGCTGCCGCTTAGCTCTGCTGCTGTTGGGGCTCAGCGCTGGGTTTCGTTTGGGTGAGGTTGTGGTTTTTAGGTGGCAGCTTCAGATAGGTGCAGTGAATTAGGAAAGATGTGTGTTATATTTGATTACACTAAACTTATTATTCCATCTGTTTCTGTTCAGTATTGATGAAGCAGCAGACTTTAATCCCCATATTTGGAAATTTACCAATCCTCTGTTTTCTTCATCTAAATAGTTTCTTCAGTTTTATTCTCAGATTCTGTTACTTCAGTTCACCAGAAAGAGGCTAAATTTCAGTGAGAACGGATTTGAATGTCCCATCAAACAGAAAGAGTTGTTTTTATTTAAACCTTTGACTTATAAAAGAATTTTACCCTGAAGAGTTTATGAAAGCTGAATCTTTTTTTATTCCAGACTTTAACTAGGCCACTCCAAAACCGGGCAGTTTTGGCCAGTTTGTTTTGATTATTCAGTTTATTTATTTGAGAAGATCAGAATTCATGATTACAAAAATTACTGCAGTTCAGCCCAGACCATCATACTACCACCACCTTACTTCACTGAATTGCTGTGGTACATTTACACGAGAGTTAGCAGAATACACAGCTTCCAAAAACGTTCACAGAATATTTCCCCAAAAGATCATCAAGACATCTTTATGCAAATCAGAACGTTATGCCTGGTTCACCTGGCAAGATTTGAAGATTTTAAGAAAGAAAGAACAAAAAAATGATACAAAATGTTTGTCTTCTGTAAATTTAAGCTTCATGTTGTCAGAAAGGTTCTGCTTGAATGATTCTTGGTTCTACAGTTTTAGTTATAATCAGACCTCATATTTCCTGAACTGAACTCATATTTCCAGACAATTTGGTTAATAACTGTCAATGCCTGATTTAACTAAATGTTTTAAGCTTTTACCACACTGGGCCAGGTTGGATGGATAACTGACCTTTTTTACCCAAAATGAATTAATCTAAAACATTTTAGATGATCTTTTATTATCATGACAGGAAGTGGACAGAACAAATGAAATGAAACAGAAATGAAAACTGAATAAAAACAGTGTAGAAAAAACACAATTAGCTGAACATTGGCATCATTTAATCAAATTTTGTGTTTGCATGCGGTTTTGTCCTGAGCTGACTGACATGCCATTATTTTGAAAACCACAGCCAGGACCAAATAAGGTCATCGTTCACATTACAACTAAAAACTCAGCACAGTGGCTTTTTACAGCTCCTCACTCAACCAGATCTACAGAAATCAGTTCAGCATCACTCAGCTTCCCTCTCTCCTTTCTGTTTGTTTGTTTTGTTACTGTTGGGTTATTGTTTCTTTTTTGTGGTTCTCCTGTTGATCTCAGTGCGGCGCGTTGAGTTCGGCCGTCATTGTGAGTCCTAAAGGCAACAGAAGGGTGTTTCTCTCTGCGTGCAAATGATAAGCAGTCTGGCTGCTTATCGTGTGTGTGTGTGTGTGGGTGCGTGTGCATGTGTGTGCGTGCATGCGTGTGTGTGCCTGCAGCGTAGTCAAAGCAGCACAGCATGATGCATGCGGTGGATGTAATGCAGTCAGTTAACAGGTGGTTTATGGTCGTTCATGCTTTCTGCTCGGTTTCCACGTGTTTCATACAAAGTTCAGTCCTACACAGCTGCTGCAAAACCAACAACCCTTTTTATTTTAATTCAGTTTATCTCACATGTTGGACGTCCCTGAATTATATTATGATGTCTGCCTTTCAAAAATTATTAATCGTCAGAAAGGAAATTATCCATCTCATTTTAATTTATCATGCAGTTAATTGATTATTGTGACAGGATTTCCAACACCTGCTTTTTTCAGTCTGCATCATTGTGTTTGAATAAACCACAAATATCTTATGTTATTCTCTAGAATGACGTATAAATAGGACCTTCAGGAAAACAGTTGCATGCTTACACATTATTTCACCAATCAAATCAAAGCAGTTTTTATTTTTATACTGCCAAATTACATCAGTAGGCCTATATTTATGGATTTTTTCTTATTGACCCATACAGCTGTTTATTCTCATATGAACCTTATTTTGAACCTTTGCTCCTCATTTTAGCCGAGTGAGGAGGAACTTTGTGGTGAAGCAACAGCTGGTTGGGCTGACCAGGCAGCGTAAACACCGGCCATGTTTTTCCTCACTCCAGCCGTTTTATGGCCACATTTACGATGTGAATAGCACCCTCCTTATCGACTGACAGTTGTCCAATGGTAGCTGCTTCTTTTTGCTTTTTTTTTTTGCACCGATGCAACACAAATGTTAGCTTTGAAACATCGGTGCTCAAATCAATAAGAGTGAGATAGTATTGCTTTTTTACATGCACGGATATTTGTGCAGCTGCAGCTTGTGTGTTTCTGCCTTTGCATGTGGATCGTAGCAAACGCTGAGTAATTATGTTATCTCACAGCTAACACAGCAGCTTATATCTTGGGTTGTTTGATTCCAGGAATGGGGAGAGTTAGGGGAGTGTCACATTTACAGCTAGCAGGAGCCGTGCTTAAACTCAAATTTACCACTCGGTTGCTTCTTTTTGCAAAAGAACGGATAGAAAGACGGATCCAAGTAGAGCAAAGAGCAGCAGCTTGCATGACAGTTTCTCACCAGCATGTCTGATGCATTGCCCCATAAACAAGCAGTGATGAAAGAGCTAAAAAAGCAGTCAGGATGGTCAATATTAGCCTCCAGAGAAGAGAGAGCGAAGGAGGGAGTTTGCAGCGGGTAACTGCAGCTCCCTTCCAGAGGACAGACAGGACTGAGCTGTTCATTATGAACAAAACGTTCCTCCTTAGAAACGACTTCAGTCTCCTTAAATCGTTTTCTCTACCTGTGGAAATGCTTGATTTAACTGAGACACAAGATTTAGAGATAAAGTAGAAGCACTGTTGTTTTGGAGGAACTCACTGGAAAGGGAGCTGAAAGGCGACAGCTCATACTTTTCACCACAAAAATAAAGACTTTTTTTTTTTTTTTTTTAAATGTTAATCATTTGGAAATTATTTTTGTTTCATCAATAGTCAATTCATCAATAGTCAATTCAATCACAAATACATTTAGTTCATTAAGTTCAGTTTATTATTAAAATGATTGAGTCATTGACTGCACAGCCTCAAATCGAGCATGCATGTGGTGACAGTGGAGAGAAAAAATCCCCTTCAACAGGAAGAAACATCCGTCAGAACCAGAACCAGAACCTGGCTTAGTACAAGCAGCCGTCCACTACGAATGACCTGAGCTTTGAGAAAACAGAAATACAAACTGAACTGAAGAACTGAACCAGGAGAACTTTCTGTGTTCATGAAAAGTAAAAAGCTAAGAGCAGGAGAAAGAACGATTAGTTAATGGCAGCATTAACCGATTCCCTCCTCCAGCCAAACAGAACGCCAGACTGGGTGGAGCTTCATGAAGTTAAGAGTTGAAATAGTTCAAATTGGAGAGTAGTAGAAGAAGAAAGTGAGGAAAAGTGCCTTACATTGAGGCAGAGCTAGCCAAAACCGTTTTTTGCTGAAGTGTTCATGGTTTCTGGGTTTTATTTTGAAAACATCCAAATTTTATGTTTTATGTTTTGTGTTGATAAACAAAGTTACTTTATAATGTCCAGTTCTGTGGAAACACTGAAACATGACATAAGTCGACTTTCCAAAATAATTTCTGTGTGCTAATCCTGACGTTGTTCTGAACAAACTCAAATAAATGAACAATTTGCTGTTTGTTCAGTGATTCAAATCACTTTTTGCCCTGAAGAATCTTTTCACAGATGGATATGTTTTGTGAGGCTGATTGCTGGCATACAGTTACCTATAAAATAAGTAATAAATATTTCTTATTGTCACATTTGTCGTTATCACAATATTGTGATAAAACTTCATATCGCCCACAGCCGTCCCGCCCACCAGGTCACGTCTAGCAGTATCACTCCACTGTCTACAGCTGAACAACTTAGACTTTTCAGAAAGAAAATCAATATCAGCCACAACCAGAATAGTCAGATTTTTAAAGACTGTTGATCGATCAGCAAACTGCAGTCAGTGCAGCTCTAATTTTCTAATTTATACATTTTATACTTTCCATCAGTTCCCTTTCTATCATCAGGGCTCAGCAACTATTAGGTCTGCTTCGTTTATTTTTTTTATCTTTGCAGTATCAGCACACACACACACACACACACACACACACACACACACACACACACACGCTCATAAGTGTTCATAACACTTATGAGCACGAAAAGAACAACAGATATATTCAAATGAAACAAATGAAAGCTCTGCCCATCACCTCTAGTGTTTCAGATATCGTAGGCGGATTAATTCCTAGTAAACTGAGCAAAAAGTTTCCTAAAAGATTAAAAACTTCCTCCCCAGCTGGTCAGTTTGGGTCATAAATACTGACGTAGGAGAGAGAGAATAACCACTGTAGGCACAGAAGGCTGATCATACTTACATTATATACACCCCCATAAACCTTCTGATTGACTTTGGAGAATAAAGACGTAGCTAGAGTCACTGCAGATAACAGAAAATATCACCTTTTTAATCAGGCTGGATTAAAATAAACGACCGTTGAAGCACAATGTTAACCCAGGTGACAATGAAGCGGAGGATGCTCAGCACTGGAGAAATGTGCAAAGTGACTCTAACCGCGGCGGTAAACTCTAGCTCCTCAGAGCCGCCAGTCTGGACTGCATGGCTTCGATGTCTTCCTCCGACTCTTCGTCCGAAGCAGCAGCTGAGGCTCCCGGAGGCTGCAGGTCCGGAAGCGGCTCCGTCACTTTGCTTGGAGCTTTACCAAGAGCCCCTAAAGGACCAGAGCAGAACCAGAGCAGAACCAGACATGTTCAGCCTCACTGGGTAACATTGGGTTGTTTTAATAAATATTAAGAAATTAAAACCTGGAG
>NW_006799994.1:1426623-1443926 GCF_000485575.1 Poecilia formosa
ATATATATGATGGAATTTTTCTGCCATAATCCAGAGACTATGTCTGAGTGCGAGGAGAAGTTTTGAGAAGAAAGACATGAAGTCTGGCTTTCAAAATAAAAATGTACGCAAAAGTATTACAAGTTTTGAGAGCAAAAGACATGAAAACCTGCTTTCAGACTGCTTTCTGCTCTTGGATTATGGCACTAAAATTCCCCCATACATATTCTGCAAGTGTTAAAATCCTCACAGTGTGCATCAGGTGAGATCTGGGTCGGTTCTCTTTAGGCTTTACGGTGCAGAAAGCAAAGCGTGCATGAAAACAGGAGCAAAGGGTGAGATAATGCTTTGTCTAGACAGTCAGAAGTCATTTCATTACCCAACGTTTTGGACCAACCCCCCTTTTCCTCCAAAGCCTGATGACGCTCCGACGTCCAGTAAGAGAGACGGGGTCATCAGAGTATTTCCTCTGGTGTCAGGAGCCATTAAGCCTCAAGAAGTTGGTTAAATATATCTAAGCCTGGAGACACTGAACAGACTGGAGTCTGGCGTCTCCCAGGTGATTTCTGATGTTCCTACATTCGATCTCTGGTTGTCGACCGAACATCGAACAGTTCCTCCGGTGAAACAGTTATGCATCGTTCTGCTTTTTAAACTGTAAATTGCTCTGATCTTTTAGGCTATTTTGTTCATTTTTATGACTATTTCTGTTCACTTTGCATATTTAGTGGCGTCTGAAGCTGTCCTCAGTGCTGCTCTCGCTGTCAGGAACTTAATATAGACGAGTTTAATAAAAGACAGCAAACAGAAGCCGTCAGCGGCCATTCATGACCTCCCTCTTCGTCTCCGTTCTCCTCCCCTCCCTCACCCTTACACTCCACGCTGATCCTCCCCAAAAAGAAGATTAACCAACCCCTGACAGAGAAGTAATCTCTCTGAAAACATTGACTATTATCATTTCAACATGCTGCTTCTCAACGCAGCGAACTGCCTCTCTGGTATGCTTAATTGCAGTGTGTGGGACTCACAATGCTCCTTTAGGTATGCTAAATGGAAAGCCTTGGCTACTGAAGGCGTTCCAACATTGTAAAAGTGCAACAATGGATCTTTGGAGTTCAGAAATTCAAGCATAGATTTCAGATCGCACGGAGGGTTTGAGATCATAAATATGTTGGAACTGTAAGTTTGGTGAAGATGGATTCATGAGAACCGGAGCTCCATTCCCAACAAACTATAATTGGTCCCATTGTTGCCTGTGAATGTTGTCATGAGATAACATTCCACCCATCTGACCTCTTACGGTTGGTTCATTTAATTACTTATCTGTGTTCTGCACCAGGCTTTCAAGCTGCTGCTGATTCGGAAACCTTCAGCTTTTCTCTCAAAGCTGGGTTTCCAGTTCAGTCATGAGCATTTTCTTTTATTGTGGGGGAAAATTTCAAATCGACTGATCAATGGCACCTCAACCAAAAACAAGTGGACAGAGACTGAAGAACTCTGTGGAGCTCCTTCGGTGACAGACTGTTGCATACGATGTGCACAAAGGAGCATTTTAGGAGATCCTTCCTTTGAGTAGATGTAAAACTTTATAACCATAAATGTTCCCAGTAAGTGTTTACAAGCATTTCCACTGTTGTTTTTAGTTTTTACACATTTTAAAATGGAACTCAATCAATCAAGTTTCAGTCAAGTTTATTTTTATAGCACATTTCAGCAACAAGGCAGTTCAAAGTGCTTTATATCTTAACAACACACAAAAAAATACAAAGTCGTAGACAATAATTGTCAAGTGTCATCATTACACATTATATTATGTTTCAAAAGCAACTCTAAGCCGGTGGGCTTTTAGTCTGGATATAAATGTACTCAGTGTTTTGGCTGTTTTGCAGTTTTCTGTGAGTTTGTTCTGTTTCTGGAGAATTTGGCAGTTGATAACTAACATCGAAATCAACTTTTTTATGCTAATAAACTGTCTAAATAAGTTGTTTAGGATTCTGTCTTTTTTGTGTAATTTTTTTCAATTCCTTCAATATTTTGCTTTATGGCTGCAGGATAGCCATAAAGCTGTCCTGCAGTGTGCATGCTTCTGAGCTTCTGCCACTCAGCTCCTTCAGACTAGCTAGCAGCAATTAGCAAACACTCTTCGGAACAGCTCAGTATGAGAGTTTCTTCTCAGCTGGTAAAAATGTTGCTAAAGGGTTAATAAAAGACCCATGTTGTGATGATTTCCTGAAGGTGGAGTTTCAGAAAGAGCACTGGTTTCTTAAAGAGACAGAGGTCCAATTTCAAGGTGTTAAATTACAAAGTCAAATTTGTTTATTGTCATATTTCATATTTTTATACCTGAAGGTGACATAGTTACTTGATTGTGCTATAAAATCAAACTATGTGCCTTCAAAATATGCAATACTGCTACTTCAAGAAATTCTTGATGGTATTTATCAATACTTTCTGCCACAACCTGCTCTTTAAAGACATTTTTGATCTTGATGTGGCCTGAAATGAAAAAGAGTTTGACACCTCTGCTGTACAGTATTTTTATTTTATTCTTTATTCTGTTTTCATATATTTTAATGTAAACCTACTTGCTTTGACTTGCTTTCTATTTCTTTTTAATATGACACATATCGGCCACAGTTCATTGCACCTGAATAGGCAAGCATCTCTCTGACCGCGGGTCAATGAGTGACCAGAGCTGAGCAGGAATTTGTGTGCAAAGATTGGCTAGCCTCATAAAACCAGAGCCATCCATAATCACCCTGGCAGTTTCCACACCGGCCGTCCGTCACTCTGCGCCTGCGATTATCCTGCCGGCGCGCTCAGTCACACCGTTCTCTGACGCAAACCATCATTCAAATTATTTTTAGCGTTAAAGTCCAGGCGCAGGAATTGGTAATCCAAGGAGTGACATCTGGCCTTCAGGGCTTATGTGATTAGCAGAGAGCCTTGACCCTAATAGCCTTGCGGACGTTCTTCACTGCTTCTCTGGAGGAGTCAGACGGCGCTGCGCAGACGTGTCGATTTCACGGAAAGAACCGACAGAAAGCAGGAAGAAGAAGGTCTAATTTAAAGCGCCTTCATTTCTAAAGCACCTTCAGTCCTGATAACCACTAACGGCTGGAGTCAAACTGCAAAAATACAAATTCTTTTCAAATATGCTGGTGTAAATATCTTAGTAAATTTGATTCAGATTCACTTTATTTTGGTAAATAAAATATAATTTATAAATCTATATTTTAGGGCTCTTAAAGCTCACCAAAAAGCAGATAATTTGAGTTCATCATTGAATTCATTCCACATTTTCACACCAATAACAGAAACACATCTAGACTTTACTTTTCTCTTTATCATGTTCAAATATTAACAAAACTCATGAATTATATTTACTCTGTCTTAACTTTAATAGCTTCTAAATTCCAGAAAGATTATTTCAAAGCTTTATGCATTATTTCTAGTATTTTTGTCACTAAATTTTAAATGATTACTTTGAATAAAACGTTTATCAGTTGGTTCATGAGATCACACTTTATTTATAAGCCTAATACCTTTTTTTTGTAACTAATATGTTGTTTATCTAATATGTTATATAATATGTTGTTTTATTTGCATTTCCTCATATTTATGAGCAAGATGACAAGAAGATAACCAAGAAAAGGCTTCTTGGTTATTTACCAAGAAAATATTTATTAAATATTTTATTTTCTGCAATATTCCTATTTTATTTCTAATATATTCAATATGAGGCATCCAACTTTTGCTGTCTAAACATTTTCTTTTCTAAAATCTATGAGAAATATGAACTTTCAAGTAACTTTTCAGCAAGATACAGGAGCTTGTTTTAAGTTAATGTTTTAATATTGATTTTAAAAAGTACTAGTTCCACGAGCAGATTTTTATTTTTTTTACTTATAACAATACTTTTTTCACATGTTGTAAGTGGAACTAGAACCTTTTCATCAATATTAAAGAATTATTGACTTTAAACAAAACTCCTATAAGTTGCTGGAAAGTTACCTGTAAGTTAGTTTTGCACTAGAAAAATACTTGGTGTAAATGTTTTTTGCAGTGTGGGCCAAACTATAAATAAAAAATTCAAAATGCAGGAAGAAGAGAGGTCAGCAGTGGCAAAATAAAACAATTGAATCAAAGTGTAGAGGAGGGCAGCAGCTTCCTGCTCAATTAATCATCATCAACAGTGAAAGGCTGAAAATGACCTCCTCTGGCGGCACAATGGAGCCCAACTCATACAACTGTTGTCCTATTTTGGAAGAACTATGGCTGTTTAATTATTTTTGAAAACAAAAAAGGTTCCCAGCAGCTAATTTCACCTCCAGAAAACAGAGTTTGAAGGCTATTTACTTGAGTATTGTGGGAACAGGGGAGAAACTCTTCATTTCAGGTCTCCATGTTGAATCCTTGGATAATCGTTTTTGTGTTGTAATAATAATTTCTGTGTTACAAAGGAGTCTGTTTGCAGAAAACAGAGTGAGATAAAGGAAGGGACTATTTTGGGCAGCAGTTTGCTTGGAGAAGCTTTTGCTTATTCTGAGGCAACTAGTTCCCAGGAGTTCAGCCTCGCTGCTCGCTTCTGCTTTTGTTTTGCTGTTTTCAGGATCTCTTGCTTGTGCAGGAGTTCAGTGGCCCTTCTTCTTGTTTTTATAGTTTCTTTCTCCACCTCCTCTTAAGTGAGTAATTGTGTACCAATAATTGCCTCTGCAGGTTTGGGGAGGATCAGGAAAACACGATTCCTTCAAAGCTGCATTTGTCAAACCTGTTTTTTCTGGTTTTATTTTGTGTTGCTGAGCTTCAGTGGAATGTCCAATAAAAAGCTGCTCTTGTAGTTTTCACACGTCTGTAGATGGGAACAAGGGGGAAAAGGCATTTCCTCTGCATGACCCGGTGGTTTGCATGAGCAATATGTAATCTAAATCTGCTTACTTCTTAAAGCAGCTGAGCAATCTGAAGAACTTCCTGACTTAATATTGTGTTTTTTCACTTACAAATGCCAGTATTATATGAATCTTAGTAAGAGCTTCTTGTGAACATGTTGTTGAAAAAATGGTGAAGCATAAGGGAAATAATGCAAGGTTTGTTTTTTGTTTTTGTACAAAAATCTGAAAAGTGTAGCAAGGTTGAACAGAAATGCTTGCCACACTTTTCAGATTGTTTGCTAATAATTTGGTAAAAGTAATTTATCTGCTCTTTGTGTTGATAAATTAACATTTTAAAGGGGTTTAAATACTTCGAGTGTCAAGTATTTTTATATGACTTTGATGCTTTGGAAGATTCAGTTAAATACATAAATATTTATATATCAAGTTTATTTGTGTAGCACATTTCAGCAACAAGGCATCTTAAAATGCTTAACATCATAAAAACACTAGAAAAAAATCAACAAAACTGAGAAACCAGAGACAAACATTACATTTTGTCGAGTGCCATCATCAAAATCATCAACACATATGATATATGTGTTGGTCAGTGTTTCATAGATTATTAATCAAAAGCAACGGTGGGTTCTTAATTCAAAGCCACTCAGTTTTTCAGTTTTCTGGAAGTTTGTTCCAGATTTATGGTGCATAGAAGCTGAATTCTTCTTCTATGCAGAAAATATATATCATATAAAATTATGCTTTCCAATGTAAGAATTTGGTGCAAGTATTTTGACCTAAGAGTATATTGAAAAACAATAGTGGGGTGGGAGTTAGAAGATTTATTCTCTTTGATTTTGTTGTTTTATTGATTTGTTTGAAATAAATGAATATTTCTGTGTTCCAGTGACCTGCTCCGACCTCAAGCTGTTTTTATTTAAAGCTCTTAGCTGCTGCTCCTGTTTCAGATTCCTAACTTCTACACTTTCATTTTCTTTCCCCTCTTTTTGCAGGTATGGCCTCGCAAGTGCAAGTGTTCTCCCCTCACACTCTCCAGTCAAGTGCCTTCTTTAGCGTAAAGAAACTGAAGGTGGAGCAGAGCTGTAACTGGGATATGACAGGGTACGGCACGCATAGCAAAGTCTACAACAGCAGCAAGAACGTGTCGGCCACTGGCGGCGCTCCTCTAGGCCTCAGCGGCTCCTCCCTGCCATACGAGCAGACCCTGATCTTCCCGGCCAGCGCCGGCCACATCGTGGTCGCCTCGGCCAGCAGCACCTCGGGGGCCGTCGGCTCTCTGCTGGGCAGCAGCAGTGGAGACAGCGGCGGCGGTAGCGGCAGCGGAGGCGGCGGCGGAGTCCACAACCTGACGCGGCGCAGTACGGTGAGCCTCCTGGACACCTACCAGCGATGCGGGCTTAAGCGCAAGAGTGAAGAGCTCGAAAACAACAGCAGCGTGCAAATCATTGAGGAGCACGGCCCACCCATGATCCAGAACGGCGGAACCAGCGGAGCCACGGCGGCCACGGCGGCCACCGCCACCTCCACGGCGACGTCCAAGAACAGCGGCTCCAACAACGAGGGCGACTACCAGCTGGTGCAGCACGAGGTGCTCTGCTCCATGACCAACACCTACGAAGTCTTGGAGTTCTTGGGGAGGGGAACCTTCGGCCAGGTGGTGAAGTGTTGGAAGAGGGGAACCAATGAGATAGTGGCCATCAAGATCCTAAAAAACCACCCATCGTACGCGCGGCAGGGTCAGATCGAGGTCAGCATCCTGGCGCGCCTTAGCACAGAGAGCGCAGACGACTACAACTTTGTGAGAGCCTACGAGTGCTTCCAGCACAAGAACCATACGTGCCTGGTGTTTGAGATGTTGGAGCAGAACCTGTATGACTTCCTCAAGCAGAACAAGTTCAGCCCGCTGCCGCTCAAGTACATCAGACCGGTGCTCCAGCAGGTCGCCACGGCGCTGATGAAGCTGAAGAGCCTGGGGCTGATCCATGCCGACCTGAAGCCGGAGAACATCATGCTGGTGGATCCTTCGCGTCAGCCCTACAGGGTCAAAGTCATTGACTTTGGTTCAGCCAGCCACGTGTCCAAAGCGGTGTGCTCCACCTACCTGCAGAGCAGATACTACAGGTAAGAGCCTCAGAGACCTGCTCTGAGATACGCTGCCTCCCAGAGGTATGCATGGTACTTCAGCTTTCTCAGCCTTTGTCACACAAGTATTTGTATTTTATTGGGCTTTTACATTATGGAGCAACACAAAGTATTCAGACAAACTATTTGCTTTGCTCTGATGCTCAGTGGATCTGATTTCAGTCAGAATTCATAAAATCTGTGTTATTAATGCTCAGCTAAAAAGTTAGCTATGCTAACTAAAGCAGTATACCAACATATTAATAATACGTTGGTATAGAATATAGCTTCCACTAAATAATATGCTGTTACTTAGTGGAAACTAACGCTAAGGCACTAGCTATAGCCATTTTGGCACGGGTTAAACAAACTTCAAAATAAGAGCATGAATATAAATGCCTAACTACTTGATGAATTGGTTCTTAACAATCTATAATCAAACCTTCAACACAGATTTCCAATTTAATCAACTGAATGTTTACAAAACAGCCAAGCAGATGAGTGCTTTAAAATGTATTGATAAAAATTTACTTAGAGGAATGTTAAGTGTTCAAAAAGCTTTCAAAGTTAGCAAAAATGCTGAAGCGCTAAGCGAGAAATTAGCTACGCTGTTAGCGCATTGGCCCATGACTGATTACCAGCGTAAATCCAGCTGATCTGTGAAGGCCTCTTCGGTCAAGCACTTTAACAATCTGAGTTGTCTGAACATTGATGAATTATTGAGAACCATTATAATCCATGTCTGTACTCAAGAAGATGCTCTACTCAGATTAGAGTATAATTCTGCAAAGTGTGTAAGTCCTGAAATTGGGTGGAGTTTCACCTTCTAGCAGGATGGTTACAACGGCCTAGTCAAAGAAAAATCCTGAGAAATCACCAGTTGTGCAAAACAGGTGGCATGTACCTTCAGATAAAGGTGAATATTAATATATGGTATGCCACACTTTTCAGATATTTTTTCTCTTTTTTCAAAATAAGCATTGCTTTGTTTCTAACTAAAAATCCAAGTTGTTGAAAAGGTCCAGGGGGTGCGAACACTTTTGCATGGAGTAAAAACAATGAAGTTCTAAATCTATCTGGAGAAGATGCAGAAAAGAACAAATGTTAGTTCATTTCTTCCTCATGGTTGCGTGTATATTGTTTTTTGTTTAATGGGAATGTTTTCGTTGTTGGGCTGATTAATAACCATCTAGAATTGCTGCTGCTGCTTAAATCGTCTCTGCATTCCAGCTTTGTGTTTTCCTCATATTTACTGCGTTTGTTAAACCCTTATTTAATCCTGAGCAGGCCAGTAAAACTCAAAGGCTTGTAAAGTGGCCAGCTGCTTATTGTGTTTAATGAGATAAAACAAGCATGTTTTGGTGCTACTTTGATGATTATGGAGGTCCTGCTCAGCTTTCTCACGTCTCGCTCAGCCTCTCGTAAAGACGCAGCAGACCACAGAGAATTTATGAAGCAGTGACTTTGTTTGGTTCCAGAGAGAAGTTTGTGTTAAAAATGGGCTTCCTGTTTGCAGTAGAGGAGAACTGAAAGGATCCCAGACAAACTCCTTCATAGAAGAAGAAGAAGAGCGCTAATACGCATATATTTGCCCTCCTGCCTTTAGATAGCCGGCCCCCACCACAGAGGAGCTCCCGTTTCCCCAGGGATAGAGTCCAGGGGTCAGGCTGAGTTCTCCCGTTATATGTGTTTGTAATCCACACCAGCGGGGCCGGCACCAGGACCAGATGACGCTCTGGGAAGACCCGGCATCCCTCTCCCAATTCATGTTTCTACCTACAGAAAAACTTTGTTTCGGTTTGAGCAAAGCCAGAGTTAAGATAGTAGATAGTTTGGGGCTCAGGTGTGGTTCTGGCTTTGATGGAAGAGCAGGTGTGTGTGAGCTGTTGCATGACACACACACACACACGCGCGCACACACACGCACACACACGCACACACACAACTGCCAGGTGTTGCTCTTCAGCTCGGCTTTGTGCTTCTTTCTGCTGGAAGAGTTTCTGTGAAGAATCGTTTGGTTGTTTCGGATGTTCATGAGTCACTTTGATGTCCTCAAAAGCAGGGTTGTCCAAAGTGTGGCTTGGGGGCCATTTCCGGGCCATTAGACTGATTTTGTGTGGCCTCTGAATGAGGTTTAAAGCTTTTCCAAATAAATCCTGCTTCTATTACTCATAATAGACTAACTTTTTTCAGTTTTCTTCAGTTGAGCCTGAAATATATGCGTAAAGTGGTTTCCTTTCTTCCAATAAGGAAGTTTTGGATCTACAGTGATTTTCATCTTCTTTTTCCACTAAAAATTTTCTTTGTTTAAATAAAATATTTCTTGCTTAGTTTATTGTTGAACAAAAAAAAAAATCTTAAAAAATGTAACATGGCTACATCTGAGGTCAAAGGTTGTAGTCAAGCTGTAATTAGTTAAACTGAAATTCTGCTTCGAACTGAAAAAATGATGTGTGTATATTTGCTCTGGAGGTCTGTCAGGTGTTGGTGGATTATAATGTTTGCTTTTTCACCTCCATTATTTATCCTTTCCCTCCCTTCTCCTCTTTCTGAAGCTAAAGCTGTCCTCCATGCAGGTGGTTCTTAACATGTTTCTGACAATTATCACCTCCATAAACCTGCAGTTCTCACACTATGGTAACATTTAGTAGAGATATGTGTAAAACCAGCACAAAAATGTAAAGCATACATGATTTCTTTCTTTCTATTTAAATCATAGATGAGTTTCTCTAGATCTTGTTGGGACATTAGTCCTTTAATTCTGGAAATTTTCTTCATTTGATAGAAGGCTGACTTTGTAATTGTCTTTATGTGACTCTGAATGTCCAGGCCTGATCACTAGTTTCCAGCTGTATAAACTGAAGCTTGTGCTGCTGATTCTTGATCGTTCCTCTTCAGCTGGAGAAAGTTATGGCACCTCCACATACTGACTTGCTGAAAGCATCTTCTGCTTTGATGGTTCAGGGTTACCTGGTGACATCTTACTGGTAACTAATCTTATTACTTGAACTGAGTTAGCAGTGGATATTAAATGAAAGGAGTCCCAGGGTTGAACCCTGAGGTACCTCGCATGCGACTTCTGTCTGCTCCTATAAAAAATGTCCTGCTGATACAAAGACTTTTGGACCAGTAATAAATGAAGAACTTGTACTTATTTGCTTTGGAACTGTAGTTGGTTTCTTTTGAAAGCAATAAAAGAAAGAAAAACCCTCCTTAATAATTCCACCTCATTATTTTTTGGAGGATGTAATTTAGTTATGACTCCATTCTTACCCAGAAAGTAAAAAATGTAAATCTTTGAAATAGGAATGATTGCCTTGCATATAAAGTAGTTCTCTGGATTTGCTGTTGTTGGCTTCAGTTAGTTTTTGTTTTTGATGAGTCAATTTGTTGGAATTTATCTTGAAAAAAATAATTCATACCACTAAATGCAACCAGTTTGGGAATCATGACTTCATGGATTTTTTTTACATGCAATATTTTCTCTTATAATTAAGAGTCATTTGAGCAAATATACTCTGCACATTAAGAACTGACATTTTAAAAACTCAAAGCAATCCTCCTTTAGTTCAGTCAGTCGTTGCCTTTGATTTTAATGACAGACAATTTTCACAAAGATAACATAGACTCACAGATTGAAACAATTCCCACAAGCAGTTTAATCAATTAACTAATCCAAACGAACTTAAATGAACTGAGTGTTTACATAAGCTATTATTTAATTTAGCTGAAATAGATTTAGAAGTTCAAAGAACAACCCAAAGGAGTTAAATCAATGATCTAATCCGAGCCTAATAAACTAACAGACGCTTACACAAGGAAGGATTTTTATACAGGATGAAATGAATGGATGTTACTAGAACAAATTAACCCTCAAATTCAATGATGTTAATATTTATTTTTAACAAAACTGGTATGATATTCTCATGGTATAACCTTAATGTAAACATACCAGTTTGTTTTAAGCTTTTTATGCCATTATATGTGCGATTATCTGAACAGAAAGGCACCAATTATTCCTTCTGCTGCTATTGATTAAAACAGTTAATCAATAGCAGGTGTTTTCAAATTTATTATCCAGCTTTTCATGCATAGACTTAAGCAAACCTCCAGAAGTAAATATCTGCTAAATTTAGTTGTAGTTTAGTTGTACTTAGTGCAGAATCCTCCTGATGTTCTTCTCTCAATAGACGAGCACAAAAATAAGAGGCTTAGCTGTTCAGTTTGTGCGTAATCAACCTGGAGTCGGTTGTTTCACTTCCAAACTGCAGTTTTACAACAACATGATCCGAAACTGAAACCAGGTGGTGCCGGTTTGGTTTGCAAACCGTGATCCTCTGTGATTTTTAAAAGCACTGAACAAACAAACCGGTTTGTCGTGAAGAAAAATGTCAGTTGTTTTGCTCTGCACAGCAGTTGGCGCCGTGGCAGTCATGACCTCTGCTGTGTGTTTGTCACATTATTTTATTTATTTGTAGTTGGCAACAGGACAGTGCGGCGTCCTGTTTCAGGCAGCTGACAGTCAGTGAGCAGCAACAGAATCAAGTCCCGTTCCTTCCTCTTTAAACCATAGTGGGAAACATTTTAATAGTTTTGAAGTCGAAACTATTTAAAATTGCAAGATGAAACAGAAGCACATTGAGGTCAGGATTGAAATGATTAATTGCATTAATCATGATTAATTGATTATTGAAATAATTGTCAACTAAGTTAGTAATCGATTATTTGAATATACGGACACAAAAAAGGCCATCTGCTGAAAAAACCTCTTTATTGCCGTAATTAAACAGAAACATTACATTTTGCAGTTGAGGCAAAGGAGATAAAATCGCCTTTGCCTGTAAATTTGTTTTATCTTTTCTCAGTTCAGATTCGATAATAGAATATATAATAAATATATTGTTAATATAACAATAAAATATGTATTTTATTTCCAAAATAATTGAACTACTTATTCATATTTATCTTTTACTGTATTTCTAATATGGTATAAAAATGCTTAAGTGGTCAAATGAAAAATCTGATTAATCAGATTTATCTATAGAACAACCGATTAGGAACATAATCGTTAGTTGCTGTCCTTGTTTCAGGTGTCGCCTGTCGTTGCTTCAAGTCAACAAGCAGGTTATAAAACAGTCCTGTTTGTTTTCCGTGGGAGTGACGAGTGGAAGAGGCCGGAAAGATCATCCCTTCATTTCCTCTTGGCAACAGGAGGCAGGAAAGAAAGACTTACCCATCAGCCACCAGAACCCCGACCGGGGGGACCTGGCGACCCTGGGTTTGATGCTCCAGTGGAGGGCGAGGATGGGTGTTGTCGGGTCTCAGCGCTCCATAATGAACGATTTCTTCCAGAGAAATGCACTGGTGGTGGATGAGTACCATGGGTGTGTTAGTGGGCAGAGTTCACAGCGAGATCAGAAGCTTAAAGGATAACATCCCTCCATCTTTAGTGATCACAGATGAGAAGATAGCAGCAATGTTCACCAACAGGGTGGAGATTCCACCCAGGTGTGCTTATTATCCTCTATCTTCACCACAGTCACATCCCCGCTCTGTATTGATTCCTGTTGAATGACTTTTTGTTTATCTTGTTATGAACAATGACTGTTTTTTTGTTTAATGAGGTGAACCGACCGGGGAGATTAATGGCGGTAGCTGTTTGCTTTTTGGATGTCCCAGATATTGTTTGCTGTTGACATTATACGTCCTGTAACAGCCTTGCAAATGACTTATGGATTTTTTCACAAGGTTGACTCATGCAAATAAAAAAAAAAGCAGCGCTGAAGGTAAACAGCAGTTTAGGGTTCAGCTGTGTTCAGGGTCGTCAGTTTCTGCCTGTTGGACTCTTGATTCCTCTGCTTTTCAACACAGTTTTCATAAAACATCCACATGTTCTGTTCTGTTTATGTCCTGATTACATCAGTGTTTGACCTAACCTTAATCTCCCTTCTATCTCCTCCTGATGCTCCTCTTATTCCTTCCTTGTGGCTAATTATGTAACAGGTAAGCTTCCAGCTCAGGCTATCATGTGCCAGATAAAGAAATTATTGTCCTGTCCCAGATGGACATTTTTGTCCTATTTATCTCCTCTGGCTAAGGCCATGAGATTTGTGGAATGCAGCAAGATGTTGTTTAAGTTTATGTGAGGTTTCCTGATGTCGTCCAGCTGAGAGCAGGCCTTGTGGCGGCAGCTGGCACTGACACGGACATGCATTGTGTAGAGAGATGAGAGTATTGAAGGAAAAAAAAACACATAATACACTGTATTTGCTGAAGATTTATTGCTGTTGTGTAAAAAAAAAATGTATTTTGACTTTGACTGTTCCTCTATGCAGTATTTCTAGATCTTTCAGCGTCCTGGTTCTTATCTGATACTCTCCTCTTCAGCTCAGCCAACAAGTTTTCAACAGGATTTCGGTCTGGGAACCGAGATAGGACCGTTCATTTTGTGACTGGTAAACCTGGAAAAGTTTCTGGTTCATTGTCCTGCTGAAAGATTAAATAATACATTTTCTGTGTTTTGGTAGAGACCTGGAAATTTTTAAACAATTGAAATCCCCTACAGCTAGCTAGCTGGCTAGATAGGGGATTTTAAACATGATGGATGGATGGATGGATGGATGGATGGATGGATGGATGGATGGATGGATGGATGGATGGATGGATGGATGGATNGATGGATGGATGGATGGATGGATGGATGGATGGATGGATGGATGGATGGATGGATGGATGGATGGATGGATGGATGGATGACACTATTTTTTCAGCAGTTTGCTAGCTACCTAGCAGCTGAAAAAGAACTATAAAATAAGCAGCACTGTAACAGTTTGGGTTAGCGTTCATAAACATAACTTAGTAAAAAAAAAGCTCTTATTTTCAGTTTTTATTTCAAACTTGCCTGCAACAACTTACTTTATCCTAAAGCATTGATAACGTTTCCTGTTTTATTCTAACTAGAAATCAAGCTCATAAGATAAATGGGGACATAATTTAAAAGAAATTCTGTCTAAAGTTCTGACGCAAGTCTGTGCTGTAGCTTTAATAATCATTCTGTATGTGCTAAAAAATACCCAAGAACTCGAAGAAAAGTGTCAAGACTAGAGTCTTTTTAGGAACCCTGTTTTATACACATCATGAACTTAATTGCGTATGAATCGTAATTTATTTAGATAGTTTTATGGTTTCAAATATTTTTCCTTTAGAAGTCGTTGTGATGAAAATGAGTCAGCAGCTTCTGAGAGAGAGGGATGAGATCCCTGGAGTCACAAATAATCGCGAGTGGTCAAGTTATTCTCATAATCAGTAAAAGGTGACATCTGAGGCAAAGAAAAGCCACAAAAGTCCATAAACTCTGGACTTTATGACTTTTATGATGGTGATAAAAGCAGGAGACTAAATATCCTGCATGTAGATGCGTGTCCAGCTGGATGGGGTCTGTTTGGGCTGCGTGAGTGTAAAATGAGTCTCTGCTCCACCTGTCTGGATATCTCGCTATCTGTTGTTAGCATCACCCAACCAGACAGACAGGACAGGCGTTCCAGCACATTTACCCGGACTCCGTCAAACATCAAGGGGTGTTTCAGCGAATCAGGTTGCTATTAGTTACTGTTCTATGAAGCGTGCATTAAAGTGTGTAGGTGTGTGTGTGCGTGTGTGTGTGTGCCAAGGAGGGGGAGAAAGGTAGGAGAACAGCGGGATCAGGTTGCTAAAGAGGAGCAATGATTTTTCGAGAAGGACTGAGAGACAGGTTGGCTTATCTGCAGTGGCGCTGCTAATAGCGCAGGTGTTGTTTATTAGAAGATTCTCATGATTGAACAGTGGGGAAGAAAGAAAAGTGGGGAATGAGAGCAGAGAGAGGGCTGGAGGTGTGGATGTGCAGATGGGTTTTTGTTTTGCATTCCTTACCTCTACCTGGAACGAGACACTTTCATCCCCAAGCAGTGGCAGATAATTCCTAACCCAGATGAGCTTTCATTAGTTTCAGCCTGACAGGAACGCTGTTAGTTTTTCTGCTGACTTTCACCTTGTTTAATAATTACTTATTTATAAATTTGCAGCTTGTGACCGCTGAGGTCCGGGGCTGTCTGGCTGCTGCTTACAGTAGATGCTAAGGCCATAGATCGCTATCAGGACGCAGCAAATAAGAGGCAGACCCCTGAAATGATAATTATCGCTCTGTGTATTCACTGTTACACTCTTTATGGCAGTTATAATACCTTAGTATGCATGACAGAATCCTAATAACCTGCTTCTCATTTATGATTTGCCTCTGGGCAGCTCTTCCATGTGTCTCCACTGAGCAGTCAGCAAGCAGCAGGCATGTAGCAGCAAAGCTAATTAACTGCCGCTAGTCAAGCATATGCATCAGGACATATATAACTCTGCTGCGCACATTTATTCTGAATGAAAATGATTGAATTATTTAAGATGGATGTGAACTTTGCCATGCAGGAGACAGATAGACCCATCGCTGCACTCTGACAGGCTGCACAGGTGTGCGCGCTGCTAGCGCTCAGACAAGAGGTTCAACGCACTGTTTTATTCTGGATGCTGGTCTTTGTTCTCTGTCACAGTTCAATTTCCATACATTAGGCAGGATATGAGGCTGGGGGAAATGAAGCCGCCTCGATAAAACGCAGCACGCTGCCCACTCAGACTCACTAAGGCTGCTATCTCTTCGCTCTCTATTGATCGGCTTAGTTGAAACTGGATTTTTTTTCTCACCTAAGCTTTTGGTGGTGTGTTTAGGAAATGATGGCAGAAGACAGTAGTGACTTATCTGCCTGGAGTTCCTACATAATGCTGCTTGGTAGGTCATTGAAATGCAGCTCCTGTTTCAGTTTAAGTCAGAAAATCATTAGTAGGACATGTGATTTGTAGCTGAAGTATTCAAAACTCTTGAACTGTAGGAGAGCAGCGCAGGAAAATTATTCTTAATTTTCAACATTTTTCACAAAAAAGCAACAACTTAAAAACAACTCCAAACTAATCAAGTCTGACCAGACTTCCTGTCCCGTCTGAAAACCTCACCTGACCAAAGCACCTTCTTTCATCTCTACATTATTAGCAAACTTTAAACTGATCTTCTTCTTACCAATGTTCCATAAAAACCAGATCTGTAAACGGATTCCTTCACATGAGCTTTGGCTCTCTAATTCTAACCAATTAATTTCCCTTCAAAAAATATTGATAATCAGAATGGAAACTATCAATATCGTTATCATTTTATCATGCGATTAATTGATTCATTGCTTATTCTGACTGGCTTTGGTCTACCTATGTTAAATTGGAACTATTATTCAAAATGAACAGTTTGCACGTTTTTATACTTTCATTTGAGTTTCTACTGCTTCAAAAACAGCCCAAACAAAAGTTTATGTTTTTTAGTGTCTACATTTTTGTTGGTTGTGCAGGAGGCTCCACTTCTGCTTTTCAAAGATGTACAGTTGTATAATCATTACAGTCATTTTCATGTGTGAATTTTAATGTCCAAGTGACAAGACACCATAAAACAGTTCTAAACAGGCAGAACTGAGCAGACTGAAATCTCATTATCTCTGAATTACTTTGTTAAAAAATGTAATGAACATATTTTGTGTTGCCCATAGATCTATCCTAACCTGTTAAAGGATGCATAATAGGTCACCTTTAAACTTTGAGTTTATGTTTGGAATGTGACAAAGAAAGTTTAAAGGGTGTGAATAGTTTTACATTGGACTGTATATTAATTTTATCCATTGAACAACATGTTTAGCTTATTTATGTAGGATTCAGGCATCAACTGGTTTGCAGGGTGATGGCTGACTGGCACAGGTGCACCTGGGTCTAAATAAATCATGAGGCTGCCTGCTGATCGCCTACCTCCATCATTCCTGCATGCCCCGCCGTCCCTCCACAGGGAGCTCCAGAGAGGGGGCAGCCCCCATCGAAACGCGCGCCGCCTCACCTTCCCTCCAACCCCCTCATCACCTCCTCCATCCAACTCACATGAATATTTAAAAGCTAACACCAAGATGGAAAATATGCCGCCAGGCCTATAAAGACCTGGTGCAAAAAGATTCATTTTGGGACCTTGATTTTCTTAATTTATTGCAGGTCAGGAAATTAAATTTAGAGCAGTTTAATTACAGGGAGAGTGGCGTTATGTGGACAGTCACAAACTGAGACCGTTGACAACAGTCAGACAGAGAGCATGGGGAGAAACTGAGAGAGTGTGATCTGCTGAGGGAGGTGCAATTTGCAAAACCATGGCTCTGTGTGTGCGTGTGCGTGTGTGTGTGTGTGTGTGTGTGTGTGTGTGTGTGTGTG
>NW_006799994.1:1444346-1476674 GCF_000485575.1 Poecilia formosa
GAGTTAGGGCTAAGGTATGAATTGAGTTTTGGTTGGTTAGGGTTAGGTATGTGATGGTTAGGGTTAGGAAAAGGGTAAAGGTCAGGTTTAGGCTGAGGAAATGAATGGAAGTCAATGGAAAGTCCCCACAAAGATAGCAACACAAACGTGTGTGTGTGTGTGTGTGTGTGTGTGTGTGTGTGTGCGTGTACGTGTGTCTGTGCGTGTGTGTGTGTGTGCGCGTGTGTGTGTGTGTGTGTTTGGACCTTGTGCCACTGTGATAGAGGATGCCTGGTGTGCACAGACCCATGCAAGCTCCCATCAAGTCTTCAACAGAACAAAACAGTTTGTTTTCTCAGTTGCAGGAATTTGCTAATGTGCAAATATGTCTGGTAAATAGTTTGGCTAATTCTGTGGCAGACAAGCCGGCGGGTCTCTGCTGCTCTGCAGATTCATCCTTCACTTCACACTAAACCCCAAACTTCGGCTGTTCAGACTCAACCTTAGTCTGATCTGACCAAGGCGCAGTTTTTCCTAGCATCCCTCCCAAACAAATGGTTGTCATGGCGATGGTATTTGGCTCCTCGTCCAGCCAGTCGTCACGGTTCCAGTTGTTTTTAACAGTTTAAAGTCCTGTAGCGTTACAGGTAATCTGTCATCTGGCAGGGATTGAATCTCTTGTGTTCCTTTAAAAATAAAACACTAGGAAAGGAATATATTCGTCTTATTTTTATTTAAAAAAAAGAAGTTATGAAAATTTAGATTTCTTTGGAGATTATGCTACTCAGAAAAAGAAAGAAATAAAAAGAGAGAAGAATTTATTGCAAGGATTTTTATGCAGGCTTTATCAGAGGGGCCAATTAATGTGGCTGGCAGCGTATAGCTCCTATATATGGTGACAGTTGTTGCTCTATAAAAACGGTGCTGTTTTTCAGATGGATGAGTTGAATAAGCTGTTGCTAGCACCACTCATTTAGTCATAAAGCAACATTATCAGTTTATTTTCATTGAATAAAAAGCAGCAGAGGTCTGAGGTCTTTCTGCATGTGGAAACCGATCTGATGTTAATATCTGTATCGGTCCCGACATTGAAAAAAAATTCTAGATCGGGTATCAGTGACTTTGTGCCCAATCTATGAGGCACATTGTGCTTTATTATTCATTTTACATCATATTTATTATTCCTAATTGCACTTTCTGAAACATTTGAAAGAGGTTTGTTGCAGTTTATTTGTAAATGTTTGACTGAATTAGTCAACTTACTGTTTTAGTCAGTTTCAGTTTCTTTGCTCCCTATTTTAGGTTGGCTGTCATACCCCTGGTTACACTGACTGAACAAATTAAGGTTGAGGTTTTATAAGTTTGGCCAAGCTTGTGAAGCTATTCGTGTATCCCAGTGAGCTGTAAACTCATTTACATGAGTTTTCATGTAAATTTGTAATTCAGTACATTTATGTTTGAAAAAATAAATGTTTAAAGTCACTTCAGCTGTTTCTCTGGTATCGGCCGACACTAAACCTCAGATATCGTTATCTATCCATTCCCTGGTTTCTCTCAGGGTACTCCGGCTTCCTCCCACTGTCCAAAAACGCAACAGTTGAGTTAATGAGTGTGATGGACTGATGACCTGTCCAGGGTCAATATTTCCACCTGGAAATATTATGAATTAATTTTTGAGGCTGTGTGAGTCATTTAATTGGAAAAGTTAATCAAAGTGTATTCTTTGTAGGGAGTGATGTAGTCAGTTTCCTGAGTGCTGGTGAGCTTTTTGCTCTGAAGTCTGGAAAAAAAGCCATTTCCACGTAATTTACGTCTGCATCGTTGCTCCTTTATCGACTTGCATATAGACGTCTCCGGGGGATTCTGAAAACGAGCCAGAGGAGCTTTTCATAAAAATTGCTTCTTTTTTTTTTCTTTTTGCAACGTGATGGCTGGTTTGTATTCTTTTGAAGTTGAGTGCTTGACATGAAATAGGTCTGAAGAAAATCCTATTTCACCCAAGCTTGATAAATAATTTAAAATGACTAATAGCACCTTGTGGCAGAACGAGAATGTATCGCTGTGGCGTATCAGATTGCTTGTGGTTTCAGCCTTAGGCTTAATTTGTTTGGAAAAATAATTACTCCTGTATTGGGTCCTGGTTAAATATTAAACGGATTAGCATTAGGAATGTGGGAAGAGCCTTCTCTTGGCAGGACGTTTTCTTCAGACAGACAGACTGGCACATAAAATGTTTACTTTTTGTTATTTTTCAAGCTACTACATGGCCACATTTCATTAAAAGTAGCACTGGAAAATAATAAAGTTTCTCTGCGTGGTTAGCCAGTGAGCTTTAAAGCCTAATCCTTGTGTTTTATGAGCAAGGCGCGTCAGATTGTCTGCAGACTTCAGCTGGTTGGTGAGCGCACAAGATGCAAGGCACCAAAAGAGCAACAGAGACGCAGAAAGAGAGACTGAAACTGAAACAAGGAATGAAATTGAAGGCAGGGGAAGAAAACAGCTGTAAATTGATTGATATAAGTGAGAATGAGACAGGATGATTGGCTAAAAGGATGTGTCCTCGCTTGCTCCATGTTTCTTAAGCAGCATGATGCTGTTGTGGGATCAACTACTATGCAGCGTGTTACAGAGGTTTGAGGGGAAACAGATGATTATAGTGTTAGAACATGGAGGTAAATGCCAGCAGGGCCCCACTCTGAGCGGAGGCTGCAAAACAAATGCTTGGAGTTTGGTAGGAATACGTAAAAACGGCCCACAGTTAACCGGACACGAATTGCAGCAGTCGCATCTGGGAGTCAGCATGTAGTTTGAAGATTCTTCATACTCACTTCTGTCCTATAAGTATTTCAAATGTTTCATAGCCTGTTTCCATTTGTGTTTTATGTACTTCCTGTTTTCTTCCTATTCCTGTTTATTTCTTCTTTTGTTCACATTTAGGTTTGGTGTCCTGAGTCATTTTTGTCCTGGGTTGCCATGGTTTTCTAGTATTTCTGTCCTTCTCATTAGAATACTTCAGCTGTAATTCACTCCTAGTGGAAAAAAAGAGTTCATTTGCTACATGTAAAAAAATTAAGCTTGTCAAGCTTACTTTTTAAAAATGTGTTTAACATGACAACATAATAAACGTAATATATTTATTTGGATAAACTTAATTTAATCATTTGTAACAAATAAACTATTTTCTTTTACTTTTTTATCTGTGTGGTTTTTCTTCGTCCAGAGACTCTGTTGAAGTTTTAAACAACTACATTTCTCTTGTTTCGACATTAAATGTTAAATATTTGGAAGCATGGCCAACACAGACTGAATGGCTTTCTTTCTGCTGCCATTCAAAAACTGCAACCTTAAAAAAGAGCGCAGAAAATCACAACTCCTCCTTCTGTTTGCTGATTGGTTGAAAGTCTGCCAGAGAAATCAAGCTCAATAGAAGAAATCCCAGACAGAGCACTGAAGGGGGAGATGAGAATTGATTGGAAGTGGAAGTCAATAGGAAGGCTATCTGTAACCAGTCCCAGCTGGTGATCGTGGCCGTAATCACCCTCCTAGTTTACTAGCGCTTATCTGATGCATTTCATTGCATCTTAACCTTAATTAGTTAATCAGTCCGGTTTAAGGACCCATTGCTTGCCAACTCCAAAAAGAAGAATTTCTCTTTCTTGTAATCCAGGAAAAACTAAAGAAGCTGTTTTTAAGCCAGCTGACTGTCAGTTTGCAGCAACATCTGAGGAGATGGACTGTTTTTATGGTTTTTAAGCTTTGGAGTATTAAGGAGAAATGATCCACTTTAAGTTGCCATCCACTCATTTCTAGCATTATATTTGTTAAAAATGGCAGAATTTATTTAAATTGGTTGGATTTTAGCAACGATTCAAGGCTGAAGCTTAAAAATCCAACAAATTAAATCTCATTAAATTTTGTAAAAACAACAGAAAATTAATATTTTTTTAAACAAGTGAAGTAAAGCATAGAAAGTAGCTGCTGCTTCTTTGCATTTACATAAAATGTCCTTGCCTCTTTTATTAGAGCAAAATAAGTTTCTGTCTGTTTTGTTTTCATTAATGCGACACATTAACACGCATCACTTCTCGAGCGCTTAAAAAAGAAGCCTCTCTGAGCCGCGGTTGTCATGGAAACCAAGGCTCTTGTTCCAGAAACGGTCCGAGCAGGTCCAACACCTGAACCAGGCGGGGGCTGTTTTGATCTCCGCTCCAGCCCCCACCGACAGCTGTGCACTTTGGGGACAGGGAGGGCCCTTGAGCCACGCTCTCATCTCTCTGCCATTGTTTGCCCAGGTGGGCCCGGACACCCTGCCGCCCCCCACCACCTCTCTCTTTCACCTTTCCCCCCCTCGGCCCTCCGTGTCTTTGTTCCACTGGGAGCTGTGGTCCAACTGGAGCTCCTGGTTACACAAAGAAACTGAAATTGTCTTTCATGTGCAGCCTGTTAGCAGCTGTGCTGCGGCGAACAGGAAGTGAGGATCCCGCTGCCGGCGGACTTCAGGTGGAGCGTCGTCCGACTTTCCATGTTAGGATGGAAAGTAGAATGGAAAAGCTGGAAAAATATGGAAAAATATCCTTCTATTTATCTGATCATCCATCTAATCATCTATCAATCGTCCATCCATCCATCCATCCATCCATCCATCCATCCATCCATCCATCCATCCATCCATCCATCCATCCATCCATCCATCCATCCATCCGTTATATAACATTTTGTTGCATCAGTACATTTTTATTGAAATCAAAGTAAAAGTGGCCGAAATTAACTGAATCCCACATTTTCATACATTTATTTGTGAAAATATGAAAACGATGTATAATTTTCTCTCACCATTGAGTTTGTCTGTCTAATAAAATCTCCAAAAGCTGCCAATGAGTTTTGATTTTGTAACTTGGAAAAATCTGGAAAAGTTCAGAGGTAATAAAAACAGCAATATGTGATTTTGTGGTGCTAGAAATTATAGCAGCTCCTTCTGCTCTGTTTCTCTCATTAAAGGGACTCCATCATAAATTGTTCTTATCGTCACTTTTATCGTTATCAGAGTAGTACCACAAAATATTGTGATGAAAGCCAATATCGGCCCTTCCTACCTCAGTGTTAAAGTCCCAAACCATTTCTCTCATTACTCATCACCATGGCGACTGCTCCACATGACAATCAAAGATGAGGTTTTCAGGTGTGACTTTCCCCCCAAAATCAGAGCGAATTAAAGCAAAGAAAGATTTAAGTTTGAGCAGAATGTCTCGTCTTTCTGCTCCGCTCGCTGAAAAGAACAGCTGAGACAACAGCAGGGATCTTACATTAGTGACCTCTACCCTTTGTCCCCCTTTTCCCATCTTTTTTTTTTTTAACAACTCTCCGTTTGTCTTTATGCTCCACCAATCTGAGGTGTCCCTCTCCCCTTCCCTCCGTCCCGCAGGCAGCTCTGACTGGCATTTCAATCATCACATCTACAAACCAAAGTCTATCTCAAAGCGTCATCCGTCACAGCTGGCTGTGAGCCTAAAGAGCATCGGTATATACGGCTCCATATCCCTGCATGTTTGAGGCGATGCTATGCATGAGCGTGTTTGAGAACACTCAGCAGGCCCTCGGGCTGCGAGATGCATTTAATTTCAAAGATAAAAAGAGACATATTTTAAGCTCTTTTTGTTGGAAACATAAACACATCAAAAATGGTTTCATGCTTAATGGCAAATGTGTGTCTGTCTTCCCTGCTTTTAGAGGATAAGCAGGTGGTTAGAGGGGAAAATGGGGTCAAACTCGACTGTTCCCTGCTTTGTGTTTGCAAACAGGTGTGTGCAACTCGGAGATATCTGCAGCCACAAGCGCAGCAAACACGCGTGCTGCTGACTGAGTTAGCTCTGCTGCTCTTGAATAAGTCAAAAACAACCGTTGCTGCGGGAGGAGAGAGTTCAACCGACTCCTTAAGCTTGTGTATGTGCCTCTTTGTGCTCGGCTCCTTTCTTTGAATTGCAAACACACACTGCTGCTTAAATCAATCATAGCTGCTGCAGCACCTGTTCGGCAGAAATGCCAGCATCACTTAAAAAGGCCGCCTGTTTGTTTGTGTGTCCCTCTGTCTGTTGTGTTCGCCTTTTCTTCACAGGAGCAGGGGAAATGCTGGAGAGTACTTGGCTAAGTGCAGTGAATCATAAATGGTTGGAGGAGTGTATCAGTAGATGGGAGAGGACACCAGCGACCTGTCGCATTTCCCTTCCAGCTGATGCTTATTTTGAGCCTGAAATTTACTTGTTATCTTTTCTTTCTGAATCTTTTTAAAGTTCTTGCTTTTGAAAAACAATGATGGTTTTGAATTCAAATTACAGTCTGGCAAAACACCTTACAGTCATCAACTGCAATGAATTTGGATGGGCTGGGCTGTGCTGTGGTGGCGCAGGGGTTAAGCACAGTCCACATATGGAGGCCTCAGTCCTCGACATGGCCGTCACAGGTTTGATTCCCGGCCTGGCGACCTTTGCCACGTCTTCCCTCTCTCTCATGACCCACTTTCCTGTCAACTAACTATCAAATAAAGGCCACTAGGGCCAATAAAACCTTTAAAAAAGAATTTGGATGGGATTTTATGTGAAAAAGCAACACAAAACTGCTGCATGTGTTCATGTTTAGATGATTTTTTCCCTTATGCTTACTATTTCCCAAAAACCTGCAACTTTTAGTTTGATTTCTGAAAGCAGTTGTTTGAATTAGAGCCAATTTTTCAATTAGCGCTTTAACATTTAAACTAATTAGTCCAGTTAAATTTGAAAGCAATAACTTATTGAGCTGTTTTATAAACTTTCAGTTGAATCAAGTTTGACATCTGTGTTGAAGTTTTGGTTATTGACTGTTAAGAGTTTGTCAACTATTCGTGCTCTTATTTTGAAGTGGGTGACTTTTTCAGCAGCATTTCTGTTTCATCTCATGTTCTCTTGTTTTTCAAGCAAATGGCAAGTATGCAACAAATGAATGTTAATTTACAGGGTGTTAATTAAACAAAGATGCATTTATTCTGTACCCAGAATGCATTGCATTACAATTTTAAAATCTGCTGATGCTCTGTGTTTTCTGACTGGAGCACTTCTGTGGTCAGGCAGGCAAAATTAACAATCGAGTTTGCAAAGCTTAACAACTATAAAACTGAAGCCATGAGTGAAACGTCCTGGAGCGGTGATATTCTCTGTTTTAATTCATTATGTGTCACTGACACTTGGTGGAAATTAGCGCTTTAGCATTAGCTTCTGCTAAATGTCATGCTGTTTGGTGCACAACTAACTTTTTAGTTGCTACTGCAACATGGCAAGAATTTCCTTTTTTTTAGTACAACAGTACATGAGGCCTCAATACAAAGGCACGCCACATTTCAGATTTTTATTCATGAGTAAAACCACTTCTACTTCACAATGATCCACTGTGTCGTTCCATCACATAAAACCCATTTAAACTACATTAACGTTTGTAATGTGGCAAAATGTAGGGAAGTTGGGCATCTTTACGAGGCATTGCACATAAAGCCAACTGGAAACGCATCTTTGTATCTATAGCTGCTGATCCAGCTGAACGTTTAAATATCAGGGTGAAACAGTTTGTTGAAACAAGTTGTGCATGTCTCCTGTCCCCAGTTGTTAAGCTGCATGTGAAGGGAGCTATTTGCATTACAAGGCTGCTGTGCAGCAGAATGAAACGCAGGCAGAGCTGTGAGCAAAACGAATACTCTCAGGGTGGCCCTGCGCTAATTGCAACCGCGGTGCATTTACTGATTATAGTTAAGTGGTCCAAAATGGTCCCCTGCTTTTAGTCACATTGACCCGCTCCCTCTCCTGGTGGACGTGGTCAATAGCCGGCCTGTTGAGATGCCTTTCCACTGAGGGAAGAAAACAAGGTCCAGTAGAGGCTGGCTCCTCGTTTCTTCTGCTAAACTACACAGGAGGCGAGAGATTGAGGGAAGGATCATGAGAAAAATGTTTTTAAGCTGGAGTTTAGAACAAGTTCAACAAGAAGGCAGGAATTGCAAAGCCCTTCCTGCAGTTATTGGGAAGAAAAGCGACCAGTGGAGATTTAAATTAGTCCTTTAGTGAGGGCATGTGCAGCTCATGACTATTCATGTCGCCTGCAAAAACATGCACGCGCGGTCAGATGGAAATTATTAGAATGCAAAGTGGAAAGCTATGTGAAAGAGTTTCAGATGTAGGCGGCGGAGGAGGCTGGGTTAAATCACGGTTGCGTACAGAGATGGGACGTGGTCAGTGTTCCTCCTCCTCCCTGCTGCCTGAGACGGACCAGGAGGCCCCGCAGTGGGTTGGAATAACAACCTCTGGATCACACAAGCTTTGATGCCCCCTCCCCGCGTACCTCTGCCTCTTTGGGATACTCTTTATTCCTCGAGATGAGGATGCGGGGATCTCAAACCCCCTCCAGTGCCGGCTCAACAGTGGGTCCCTGTGTTTGTGCCTCTCAGAGCAAATATTTAGTGAAAATCGAGACTGATGCAAAAGTTAAAACATATTCTGCAGCTCTGCAAAGTTGGCTGACCAGACGTGAGCACAATCAGAAGCATTGGGTTAAACTAAAAAAGGATTTTAGCTTTTTCTGTGATCTAATACTTTACATAACTGCAGCTCTGTGATGTAATTCAATCCATCCCTGATGCTGCTCTCAGAAGCATTGCTTTGCCCCTCTTGCAGTTTAGTTTGCCCTTGTGTCGTAACGTCGCTAATCCTTTGCATGATGCACAGATTTTGAAATTAGCAGGTGTCCTTTTCTATATTGCTTAAAAAGATTTCATAAATGTAGATCTAGCTTGCTTTAAAGTAATATTCTCAAGAGTTCTGCAGCAAATGAAGGTAATTGTTCACATACAGCTGGGAGAAAAATCAACATTTACGTCAACTGACTGTTTTTCCTTTCTCTGAAACTAGCTGAGTTTCTTTTGATAATTGTGTATAATCCACCGTTGTTTATTCAGATTCTTGTCACAAAGATCTCAATTTCTTGATTTATGCATCCTAAATATAGGAAGTCTGTCCGAACTGTATGCTGAAAAGCAGCCATGATACTTACTGCCACTTCCAAGCGTCATAGTTGTTAAAGAGTAACTAAACCTCAATTTAACATTTTGTCTAAATTGGTCCTTACGAGTTTTATTTTTACGTTTATGTGCAAATTGTGACATTTCTGTGTTAATGTTTTAAAATTATGCAATATTTAGCTTGAAACTGTTTCAGTGCTGCCCTCTTTGGTTTAAATGGTGGCTTCTGCAGTTGAATTTTCCTGTTGGTTACAACAGTACAGCTTGGTTGATGTCTAGGTCACTGTGGTTGTATTTAATTAGTAGCATTATTTTAAAAAAAAAATCTGATTTCAGCAAAAAGTCGTAACTGAGCATCAGGAGCATCACGTAACTTTATTTTCCTTGGTGCTAATTGGCTGAGTCCATGTGAGCAGAAATATTACTGCTACTGATAAGATTACTTCCGTAACGCGTATTGATGTATATTAGAGTACATTTGGTGTTTGGTCTATTAAAATAGGCAGTTGAAAGTGTTTTTGTGGGTTTTTTCTGTTCACAGGTGGTTGAGGTCAGGGGTCGGCTGTGTTTTCCCTGGTGTGGCTTACATTTGTATGGAGGAGAGATATTAAATGTCTGGAAATAGTCTCCATTAAACGAACATGGAGGAGTAATAGGGGTAAAGAAAAGTTTAGAAGCAGGCCAAATTACTTCATGCCGATTAGTGAGTGAATGTTTTATGAGTCTGGCCTGCTGACGTGAGGGGATTTGTGTATGTGCATATGTGTGCATGTCCTGGTGTGAGACGGGGGTCAGCCTTGTGTGACTAATACAACACAAAAGCTTTGCTTTCAGAGCATAAATCCCAACAAGAGCTCACAGCCACCAGAGCTGGCTCTTATCGCCGCTGAATGGAACTCCCTTTGTTTGTTTGCATGGCCGCCACTATATGCACATCTGTGTATACATGCACAAACAAACACCCAGCTGTGCCGGTTGATTACATTTCCAGGGCATGATCGGCGGTTCGTACGACCGCATGCGTCCATGGGATTCATGGTGTTGGAGCGATCAAGATCTGCAGCCCGGAAAAAAAACAAGAAATAAAGACAGGACAACAAACAGAGAACGAGTGGACTGGGAGGAAGAAAGATGGATGCACTCAGGTTGGAATACAGGGCAGGCTGTAGCTGCAGGGAGAGACGGGCCTTTCCAGTGAACATTTAGGTTACAGGCTGGGTGCCGTGCCACTGCCCTGAGACCTAGATCAAACCAGTAGAATAGACCAGAACCAGCCATCCAGGACACTCTGCTGTGCTCAAGGCCCAATGTTGCCCATGTTGACTGGGCCAGGGACTCGCCCCCCCCCCAGGGGGTCAAAGACCCAAGGACGTCTTCCAGAGTTTCCATGGGTGCATATCCCAGCTCTTATTTGTTTTTCTGGATCAGGCTCTAACGCGCCAACCCACATTAACGAAGAGCTTTCAGGTCAAACACAGCTAAATGTTAAGGTGCTCCATTTGTAAAGTTTTATTTGTGTTATTCATCTGACTCACACACGTTTTGAACATGGAGAGTTCATTTTTAGTGAGGTCATTTTGCAAATCAACATTTTTGAATCTAATATTTTGTTACAATAATTACATTATTTACTAGAAATTCAGTTTTTTTTTCTTTGACAAATAAATCAAACGGAGTATTTTGAAGTGAGAAGAAATGCACATTTCTTCTCACCCAGGACCCAACAACCGTTCCTGTTTCTTATTTCAGGGCTAATGTGACATTTAGGGAAATGCTCCACAGGAAGTAAGGCTGATTTGTGTCTTCTTCACCCATGTGGGAGGAGAAAGGCGAGAGCAGGGTGGGGTCAGTACGCTAATAACGGGTGACCATTGTGATGCCTGATTTGCTGCACAGAGGTGATTTGCACCATCATTCTCTCCTCATTATCCTCCAGCATCTCTCCATCTCTGTCCCTTTTTTCCTGCTCTTATCCCTCTCTGTCCCCTTCTTCACCTCCGCCTCCTTTCTGATTACTTCCCTCCTCCCCCCTTTCCCAAAACACCTCTCTCCCAGAATATGAGCTTCATTTGTTTTGCTGCAGGAGTGGGACGTGTCGCGTGCAAAGTGCTGATGTGTTGGTTTCTAGGTAATTACAGCATCCCTTGGTCTCCAAGAAAACTCTAAACTAATGTTTAATTTGCCTCTCCACTCAAAGGAAGCCCTCCTTTGTTATTGCTGTGGCAATTAACTGCAGCCAAGGCCCAGGCATTTCCTGCGATTGTTGTGATTTGCATAGAAAGCGAATCAGGCGCTATCAAAACCTTATAACCTCTCTTCTCGGTAATATACATGCAGCCACCCCCCACCGCGCCGCCCATCTCTTTCCATCAGTGGCCTCGCTGACACTTGAACCCCGGTCTGTACCTCCAGACAGCGACTGACTGGCAGGGGAGATATTGCCTAACCAGACAGGATTTTTTGCCAGTGCTGAATGAAAGTGTACCATGTGGCTGATCTCTAATGGTCAGTCTCTATAGCTTCATCCAGCAGCTCCTAATTAACTGCCTGTTTGTTACGTAGCTGGTGGCGATCCGCTGAGGACGCCGCTAATGGATGCTGCTAAATGAAGGGATAAACTTAATGTCTGCAGCATAGATACTGTTCTGTTTTGTTCATTTTGGATATTTAAAATGTCTTCCACTTCCAGTGTTAAATGTTCGTTTTAAAGATTATTGATCTTTGAGAATGTGTTATATCATTTGAAAATGGTCTCAAAACAACAATATTATTGTTTATTGCAATAACTTATAGAACAATTTGTTTTCCAGCAGAGTTTGTCATCATGACAGGTCTAATGGTCAACTAATTTAGTAATCAGTTAATGGCTAACTGAACTATGCTGACTCAAAAAAGGCCAATAGCTGAAAGAACAAAACATTCAGAGCAGCCAATAAGCCAAAAAAAAAAAAATTAGATTCAGGATAACGACAATAGAAAGATGGGTTTAAGTTAAAGGTGTCAGTTTATGGAACAATCTTGAGAGTGAGATAAAACAAACTAAATCTCATTTTTAATTTAAAAGAAATGTGAAAATCCTGATGATGAAACGATGTGGCATTGAATAAACTGGTGTGTATTTGTGTGTGTTTGAAATATGTCTGTGATGGGCTGCTGAATAGGGGTCAGATATTATAGTTTATGCTTATTTCTGCTCCTTTTCATTCATGATTTTATTATTCTTTATGTTATAGTCCTTCTAATAATAAATAATAAGAACCAGTCAAAGTAAACATGAACTCAGCTCCAGATCTGAATATCTGCATTGTGAAGAAGCCTGATGGGGTGTGAATACTTTCCCCAAACCTCTGTGGTTCTTCCTGTTTAAACTGAGCTGCTCTTCTGAGACCTGCTGCTGATTTCTGTCTCACTTTGATCACATTTTGGCAAATATTTCAAGCATATTTTAATCAGTGAATTTGAATGTGCTAAACTAACCTTAATGAACTACTGTACAGCTGTTCATTTCCATAAAAAGCCTCCTCCTTTGCTGCTTTGCTAAGCTTTATTTTCATTAGAGTACCTGAATGAATTTGCATCTCCTTATTCGCTGTTGCTCCTGCCCCCCCCCCCCACTTTAATGCTCCTCTGTGTGACATGATACCTGCTCCACATCTCTCTCTTTTGCTCTCATCAGATTATTAGAATCAGTATTTTCCCATTCCTGTGTTTAATGGCTTTGAACTGGGCTATTTAAAAATAGAGAGCGAGAAAAATGGAGACAAAAACAGAGGAAGACGATGGTGATGGTGAGATTGAGGGTAAGCTGCAGGGGCCGTTAAACCTGAGGAGCGGTTAATCCATGAGACGGCGCTCGGTGCTCATCTGCTCCAGACTGGTGTGGCGTGGTCGCCGATTGGCACATCCAAGACCCGAGAAGTCAAACATAGCCTCCTGATCTATATTTCAAAGCCCAGAGCAGAGAGGAATTCAGTAATGAGCTCCCATCTTCCTTTTGCTAGCAGAAGGCTCTCTTTGTGGAACTAATTGAAAGTGGCATGTGGAGTACTGGGGAGCTCTTTGGGGGCTGCGCCGTGTTTTAAGGGATGCGCGGAGATAAGCCTGCCTGCGCGCCGCTGTGGCTTTTGTGTCACTGGTCTGAAATAAACAGATCTGCTGGAGGAGAGCGATGCACTTTCAGCTGGAGGAGTGTGTCCACTGCTGAAATTTCTCCTCCTTTTGCTTAAAAAAATCTAGTTTTCTGTGTCAGCTCATCAGACATGCCATAAGTGTGTGTGTGTGTGTGTGTGTGTGTTTGGGCCCATTTGTGCAGACAAGCGTGTGTTATTTGGGCTCTCTGATGGGAGAAGGGCAGTCTCTATTACAGAAATGGAAACAGGCGCGGACATACGCAGTTAGACTGATATACTGCGTGGCATTTACTGAAATTATGAAACACAGCCTGGCCTTTAGTATTTAATCACACACACACACACACACACACACACACACACACACACACACACACAGAGAGATACAGACATTAGTAGATGTGGAAACATTTACGCTCTGTTGTGCAGACGTTTTCATTCCACATCTTTAACAAACTTTAACCTAATTTATCAGGATTTTAGAAATAATGTGAAAAGTGAGGCAGGGCAGTTTCCTTCATAATTCACCGAATTTGGTGAATTCACCAAATTCACCTAATAAACACACACCAAACTTTGAAAATCTCCCAGAGCTCAAATTAATCTGTCATCTGATCATTCAGAGATGACAAAAAAACTAACCTTCACAGCTTTGTGTGCAGATTTCCCTGGATACAGAATCCCTGAGGTGGAAAATGGTGGTAGCAGCATCATGCTTTGGGATGAGTTCATCAGCAGAGGCGGGTCGGTTGGTCAGAGTCAACGGACTGAGCTGAGATCATCTCCATCCAATCTGAGTGGCTTTGAGCGCTTTTGACTTTTTCAAGAAAATTTGGTAAAATCTTCTGTTGAGCTGCACAATATGTCAAATCTGAAGCATCAGTAAAATTTAGAGAAGTGAAAAAGTTTATTAAAAGAGAAATAAAACGACAACAGAAAATAAAATAAACAGTAAAAATCAAACTAAGATGAAACAAAAATATAAAAAAGAACATGAGTAATAAAAATGAAGTAAAGAAACTGAAAGAAGAAAATAAATAATGCAAAATAAAATAAATAATGCAAAATAAAATAAATAATAAAACAAAAATCTTACAAAGAAAATAAGTAAAATAAATACAAAAACTAAACTGAATTAATAAAACTGAAAATAAAATCAACTGAAATAAAAAACAATTGATAATACAATAGAATAAAAAAGACTAAAAATTCAATCAAATAAAAATAGAAAAAATAAATACAAGAATAGAAAAAAGAAAATAAAACTAAATTTCACTGATATCACAACAGTAAGGAAATCTTGCATCAATATTTGATTGTAAGTGTTTAAGCCATGATTTCAAATAATATATTCTCCTAGTTTAATAAACCTTTTGTTTGCAGTTTAAATGCAATTGACAAATTTATTGTAATATTAGACAAATAATATAACAAATTGATGTTATTCTGACATGCAGCTCGTCTCTAAACGCAACACTGATGGAGAGAAGAGTCTTTCATTTGTGATCGCACCAGAAATGCTGCTAAGTATTGACTGAGAGCAGCTGAATGTGAATGTATGAAACATTTTTAAATTTTTATTCCTGAAAAAATGTTAAAACTTTCTTTCTCTTCCCTCAACTTCACAGCTCTTCTCCCATTTGTGCTGATCTTTGACATCAACCCCAACAAAATGTAGAGTTTTCAGATGAAATGAGAGAAAATGTATGAAAGTTAAAGTCAGTGAGGTGTGTGAATCCAGCTTTTCCAGATAACTGATTTGCTTTCTTGAGGCCCAGTGAGGAGAGCAGGAGGACCACACGTCATTACAGATTCTCTGTTTTCATTTTTTAGAGCTAAACTTCATCTCGGGGCGCTCCTCTGTGATTAAATCGGCCTTATTTCCCTAATGAAATGATAGAAATGTCAAGGCAGAGACCCGACAAAACCACCTGTCAAGTATTTCTCACCTGTGATTGATAGTTTATGAGGATCTGATCCGTGAAATCATCAGACCTCTGAAATGAAGTTTTGATGATCTCGTCTCATATTCTCACCAGGGTGTTCTTTCTGCGGGCCTCCAAACTTGGCTCATGCATTTATTTATTGCATCATGAAGTTGGTTTCATAAACCCGCTGCTGTAGCTGTTTGCCTGCAACAAGACAGCTTCAGTCACAGATCTTATTAGATACTGCACTCTGTTTGCCAGCATGTCCTATTACACCTGAACGCAGCTCTCTGCTGTATGAAGGTGTAATGGCATATAGAGGTAATTCATTACCAGTCAAGCTGCTCGTTTTCATCCTGATCCAAGGTTGCTGCGACCCTCGACTTCGCTGTCTGAGCTCAACCTGAGCTGATGACCCAAAGAGCTTCTGATGTGGAAACGAAGGCAGGAAGTGTTCTGGTTTTTGGGAGTTCAAACGGTAGATATGGTTAAGGTGACCTACTGTGCTTCCTTGAACAAGTTAAGATAAGATACAAATCATGTTCAGTAGATTTTTTTGTTTCATTGTTGGACTTTAGTCTGGTCAGTTCTGACTATTTTGAGCTGATTTAGGGTCTCTGTCACTTTAAATCCACACTCCCCTCAACATTTAACTCGCACGTGAAAATGACTACAAACAGATGCAAAAATGTACAACTGTACTCTTTGAAAAGCATTAAGAGAGCCTCCTGCACAATCTGTAAGAATACAGCAAGTGGTTTCTGTATTTTTTCACTTCCTGTACCGATATCTGAGGTTTGGTATCAGCCGATACAATCTGATAGGTTCTTTTAAGTGCTTGGGTTGTTTTAATGAGCAGTAGAAACCCAAAAAGAAGTTTGAATTTCTACCTATTATGAAATTGTGAATTTTTCATAATAGGTCCCCTTTAAAAGTGTGCAGAGAGGCAGAGAACAGCCCAGCTTCGTGCCCAGCTGCAGCGCTCGCCGGCCCCCCGGGGCCCTTCATGTGGAATGCGTCTGCTTGGAGCTGCAGATCGCGAGGCCAGCTGTGAGCAGTGACTTCTGGGAAAAGGGGATGTGCATGTTTGTCTTTTTAATCGGAAGAAAACGGACGGTGGGGTGTAATACTTCGCTGTACTTACCGTAATTACATTTTCCATGTATCTGTATTTTACTTAAGTAGATCCAGTCGTGGGTATTTTTGACTTTTACTCCACTACATTTCTATAATATATTGGATTCTACAGTGTATTCACATCACATTGTGTTTTTTTAAAAAAAAAAATCTTTTTAGCTTAAAAATAATCAACAATTTATTCAAGTTAAATGGTTCAAGAAGTGAGAACAAGTTTTTAAAATGGTGTCAGGAAATTAAAGTATTGTTCAATATACAGTTTTTAACTGTGAAGTTGATGATAAAGTGGAGTTCAGATGTCAGTGAAAATGTTGTCACTGAGAGTAAACTCAATAAAAACAAGCATTATCTGCAGACTCTACAACATTGATGCATTAAGAAAATAAAGCAACTACATTTAATGATAGACTAACCATTGCATTAGGTAATACATTCAACAAGTACTTTTACTTTCAATATTTTTAGTATTTTTAAAAGCAAATACTTTTACTCAAGTCAAAATGTTGACGTGGAATGTTATCTTTTACTAGAGCACATTTTCATCTGTTTATTTCTACTTTTACTTAGGTACAAGTAAAAGTAGTAATTTCTCCACTGCTGGTAATTTGCGGATCCATTTGTGCAGCTGATGGCTGTGCGATGTTCTTTCTGACCGCTCGTCGAACGGAGCGCTTCCTGTTTGACGGCTCAGGTCAGACTCTTCCACGACCTCCAGCGACGGGTCGGTACGCCGGTCAGCTGAGATCCGCTTCCTTCAGGACGACTGCACACTTTTGTTCTGGAAATTTCCTCCCTGTCTCCAGCGAAGGGTCGGTTAAAGTGCAGAGAGGAGGCGTAGCAGCGCTCCTTTGTTTCCCCCTCCCAGCTTCTCGCTCCCTCCCTCTTTCCCGCCACCAGAATCCCCACTAGTGATATCTCCCACCCTCCAGCCAATTATAGCGCATCTATGAGTGAGAGAGAAGTGATCTGATTGGCTGCTCCAGGGTGTCTGGGAGGTCAGCACTGTCTTTTTTCACACCGTGTCATTCTGGTTATTTTCCAGAAGAAAACATCAGAGGAAAACTACAGTTTTAAGAAAAGGAAATTTTAGTGTGTTGTAATTTCTCCTCTGAAATAATTGTAAACCTGTCAAGAAAAATGAGAATCATCCTGCAGTTTGTTGCCGCGCTGCTGACTCCGATGCCACAACAAAAGGAAACGTTGGGTGCCAGAATGCCTTTGTGGTGTGTCACCAGGAGGACGGTCCTCCCGCTGGGCAGAATGAGCTAAGGAGGGAAAACACCTGGTTAAAAAGGCAATTATGAGTTATGGAGCTGTCAGGGGGGCATGTGAAGGTGTCTTTATTCCACACAATCCAGGATGAAAGCCTGTTTGTTTTCCTTAGGCTTCGTTTGGGATTAGATTCTCACGATGCTGACACCAACATTTAGTAATTTAACTGGTTTCTTCTACGCAACAATTATTCCTGCAGTTTCTAAAATAAGGTGCTGTGAAAAACTATTTGCATCTTTGCAGATTTCTTTTTTGTCACACTTAAAACATCTTAATATCAGACAAAATGCAGCCAGAGCAAACAGAAGACAGTGTCATTTATTCAGGGGAAAAGTGAAAAACTAATTGCCTCCTAAACCCAATAACTTGTTATTTCCCCCACCGGCCCAACCAGCGATGCAATAACTAGTGAGGAGTTTCTTTTTTATTATCTGTGGAGGAATTTTTACATGATTGTTCATATTAACCCACATTGAAAGATTATTAACATAGAATGACAGATCCAGCCCTGACCATCACACTGCCACCACCGTGCCGGATGTGGTCTTTTTCTGAAACGATGTCGGGTTTGTAGCAGATGCACTGAAATACAAACCATACAAGAAGTTCTGCTTTTTTCTTAGCCTGCAGCTAATGATCATATAAATAATTGATCTGATGATTAATCAGATCAAAACTGGCCACATTCTACAGATATTTCATTTAACCATCTAAACCTGTTTCATACAATATTTGAAATACATTAAAGGATGCAATTAAATAATTTAATTCCTCTTTTAAATAAGAAAGTAAACATTGTAATGCCTAAAATGCAATAACATATAATTTCTTTAGTGAATTTGAACTGAGTAAAGATAAAACTTGAGGAGTTTTGGTTAAAACATATTTACACGCAAAAGTTTCTTAAAAGTAAAAAATATATATAAAAAATATATAGTAAAGATAAAACTTGAGGAGTTTTGGTTAAAACATATTTACACGCAAAAGTTTCTTAAAAGTAAAAAATATATATATAAAATATATATAAAATATATATACAATTTATTAGTTGACAAATAAAAAATATTTTATTATTCAAATAACAAATATATGAATAATATATAAGAAATTGGTAACACTATTTGAAGTGTTACCACTTGACATGACAGTGTTAGTCATGTGTCATGACTGACACTGTTTATAACAGTGTCAGTCATGACACTGTCATAAACATAACACCTGTCATGAACATCAATAAGTCTTCATGAATAGTTATGACTGTTGTCATAAAGCGTCATTNTAAATAGTTACTACATTAGTAGATGATTATTTCAATAATCGATTCATAACGATTAATCCGATTAATTGTTTCATCCCTACTTTTTTCCCAAAAGCCTCAGTAAACATTGAAACCGTTTTGGTAAATGAGAGACGGGTCGTTGTGTCGTTTTGGATCAGCAGAGGTTCACTAGTTTCCAGCTGTCATAACCAAATCTGTGTGCTGACTCTTGATTGTTTCTCTAAAGAGGAATTGACTCTAAAGTCCAAACAGTTTGACAAAAACACAGAATGCCCGCTGGTTTGGGATCAACTGTAAACTCCTGTTAAGACTCCTGTTTCTTCTTTTGGACGTCACAGTGCCATATTCAGCATTGAATTCTGAGTTTTCTTCAAATCACTGCATAGATGGAATCAGTTTTTCTTGGTGTCTCCTCCACTGAGGCCATGGCAGCAGCAATAATGTCGTTCTGTCCACAATAATTGAATCCTCAAGCACTGCTACATGAAACAGCAACATGGTATTGACTGTTGCTGTACAATAATTGCTTTCCTTGGGGAAAAAAAGCAACAATTTATTGCATATGATGTGTTGCATGACTCTATGTCTATCCCAGACTGTGGAACGATGGGAGAAAATTAACGGCGTCTGTATGACAGCGAGAAGAGGTATATGTTGTCATTTAAAGGAGATTAAGTGTGACTGTACTTACAAATAACTGGGCACAGTTTCAAATTAATGACCTGTCATCACGGCTTATTGTTTTTGGAGACGGCTCTTATTAATGTCTGCTCTGAAAGATGAGCGAGCGCTGCTTTTCCTCACCAACACAAACACCTGAGTTACCTGAGTTATTTCTGTTATTCTCAATTAGTTTCAATGATCTCTGCTTTAGTATGAAAGTAGGAAAAACAAAACCGTCGTCTCATTTACTGTCTGACAGCTCAAATATCCCAAATAAAAGTCAATTCAGTCCATTTATACATACATTCCAGTTATTCTATTTAACAATGCATTAAGCTCAGTTTATTATTCAAATTAGTTTTAAAAGTTTTCTATCTAGGGTAGAGTAAGGCAATATAGATTTTTTTTTTGGTATAAAAAAAATCTCAGATCTGTTTTGTACCAAATTTGGTTTCCAATTTAGAAAATGTTTTTCCTTCCACTTTTTTTTCCTTAAAAAAATACAAATGACAAACAATATCTTCAAAATGTTCAATAATTCCTTTTGTGAGTTGACCTGAAGTCTCACCATTACTCTGGAAACCCCAGAAACACATTGTGTATGCATGCATGTGTGATGTTCATTTGTTAGAACCACCAAAGGATCAGTCATTACAAATTCCTGACCACGTTGGGTGACAATCTGGGTCAGATCCTGTAAGTCGATCCCACCAGTTTTCTGCAAGGTCTGACAGAAACAGAGAAAAGCAGAAAAGCTGGCAGATCGAAGGCCCAAACCCCGGGAATCCTACCAGGAGGTCTTTCCTCAGTTTTCAGGTCGAGGAGACGTGGAGCCGCTCTATTCCAAAGTACCGATCCGAGGTTTAGTTGCAGCTCTCTGCAGCCTGTTAGCTTGTCGTGAAGCAGGGACGCCTTGGGCGCTGAGAATTCCTGTCGCGCACAGCAGAATCTGATTAGGCAGGAGATGGTAATGCTGCCTGACCTGGTGGGAGGAAGGAAGATGGTAGTCAAATCCGAGTGATAAAGACAGGGCGGGCTATTGGGGGATGGGTGAAGGTAGGGAAATACCAGATACTGTAAGTCTGCGCATCATGCTAGGGATGAGGTGGAGGAGGAGGAAATATTTAGCCTTGCAAATGTCTACCCATGTATACTTCTCTTTTGGCCCTATCAGCCTTTCTGATTGAATCTGAGTGTTGTTCCAGCCTGGTTGTAGGTTTGTGTGCTGCAGGGAGACACATGTCATTATGGTGGTATAATGGCTTCCTGCTGGCTCCGAGCTATATGTTCTCCGGCGCCACATTTCAAATAGATGCTTGTCGTCTGTTGTTTTATCACATATCCAGTATGGGTGGCTCCAGCAGTCGACCACTTTGACCAAACCGCTGCTTCCCCCTCCATCACTCAGGCTCTGTATTGCTCTGAGCTGTGTTGGACTAAAGCAACTGCTGGGGGTAAATTACACAGGTTAGAGGTAATAATGCTACATAGCACAAGATACACTCAAAGAGACATGTTAAAAATGATACAGAAAGAGACTGTCAAGAAAACACTTTAGTGTGTTTGGTTAGGCCAGTAATTACAAACACCTTCCATCTTTAGATCAAAGGTTTCACCACCAAATACGGTATGAAAACAGCATATTTCACAGTTTCTGCTTTCTCTGATTGCATACCAGAACCAAATGGAGTGGAGCAACTGCTAACAGTAACTTAGCTTATTGATTTTGTTGTGCACTCAGATTTGCTGTGGTGATCAGTTTGGGCTCAAGCAGATTCCTTTCACCCTGACTGAGTGGCTTTGAAGTACTCAACACACCTGAACTATTATGGCATCCTAATGTTAATACATCGGCTTTAAAATACAGCTGGCGTTATAAAAGTTAAGGTCTTGTTGTTCTCAAGGCGTTTATATGAATGAGCATTCTTCCCAGGGAGCATTGGATAGAAAAATACAGCAGAAAAAGTAACTGCAAACATTTAGCCAACTTCACCAAGTCTGTGCCAGAGATGAAATGGATATATTTTTAGTACCTAAAGCTACAGTGAGGAAGGAGACAGAGTCTTGGCCAAGTAAAATATATATAAAAAAGTATGATTATTTAAAGTTGAGATTTTCCTGGGTTGGATTGAAGCATCATATCATGTGGCACTACGCATAGCTAAAGCAGGTAAACCCCAATGGTTTATCCTGAACATCAAGTACAGGAACAGCAAAAGGTTTTCAGAAATAATAGCAATAAAGTAGCAGTTCTGTATTTGCTCTCTGAGAGGCGGCTAGCTACCCCACACTTTGCAAACCTCTGCTCTAATAGATACCAGAGGCGCTCTGGTTGGGTGAGGTCACGGTTTTGTGCTGGTCAGTCTCCAGTTATCCACTCCAATCTCCTAATGGACTAAGATTCATGTGCTGTGAGGAGTCATTTTGGAACACAGTATCAACATGTCCCGAAGCATCAAGAGTTCCTTTCACTGGATCAACCAGCCACACCCAACGCCTGAAAAACAATCCCACGCCATAATACTCCCTCCTTAAACCTCAAACATGGCACAGTGCAACCACCAAATTCAAACCTGTGTATCAAGTTCCCAGAAACCTCCTCAGAAACCAGTGGCTGTGTGTTTTCTACCGCAGCGTCTGATGCTTTCTGTTGCATCTTGTGATTAAAGGTGTGGATGCAGCTGTTAAAGCAGCAGACAGAAAAAAATGTTTGCAGAATCAGTCTGCTTGATTTCATACACTGTGACCATGGAAGAGGCTGGAACACCTGAAATAGTTTAGCTTAACTACATATTAGATAAGAGATAAGATAACAGTACACGGCTGCAAAACGACATCATTCTAATTATTATTATTTCAGTGTGATTTTCAGACTCGTGAGTTTATCAGAGGTGAGATGGTTGCCTGAGATTGAGGTCCTTGTCCAGAGGCTTCTAGGTTGGCCTTATAGTGTCTGACTGTCAGTCCTCTGTCCTAATAGGGTCAGGGAGACATGAAGATCCCTCCTGGCATTCCCTAAATCTTCGCCGTTGGCTGTCTGATGTGACAGCATCACTGTATGACAAATACCCATCATTTACTAATGGCAAATCCTTCTCGGCACTCTTCCCTTTGACAAGAGAGGCAGAAGGACAGAGTGTGTGTGTGTGTGTGTAAGTGTGTAAGTGTGTTATAGGTGGCTGTTGATGAAGAAAGCATCCATCTTCTATTGTTACAACCCCTCCCCACCTCACCGTCTCCATCCCACTGTTCCTCATCTTCTGTCATTTCTTCTCGTCTCTCTACCTTGCAGACGGAGGTTTGTCCCTTTGACCCCTGCACTGAGAAATCAGGGGTGGAGGTATACTGTGGAGGCACTGCTGTGCCAGGAGCCGTCAGCAGGTTGAAGGGGGGAAATGAGATGTATTAATGATAGGATCAGCTGCATGCTGGAGAATAATAACCGGGGAAAAGAGGCAATTACCAACAGGCTATGATGGAACAATAAAGAGACGTCTAAACGAACAAATGGGCTTTGCTGTAGTTGCAGTTGAAATGGCAAAAAATTTCTTCTCCAAGGTGGGGAAACTCGATAGAAGCAAATGCATTGCAGGCTAACGTAGAAATTTAATGTCTTCAAATGCTGCTGTTCAAAATAAAATCAGTCTTTGTTCAATGGCAAAGAGTCTTGCTATGCGAGAGAATGTGGCATGCTAATACTGATGGCGGCATACAGCGACAACACGGCTCCATGTGTGCCTCAGTGACGGGGTGGCTCTCTGCCCGCTGAATATTTCATTATCTAAAAAGGCCTCAAAGAGGAGGGAGGTGTAAAATGTGAGATGGAGAGACCGAGGGAGACAGAAAGGACCTTTGAGTGTGCAAATGCTATCTTTGTTAGCTCTCTGTTGCAATTTACTCCCTGTGGGTGCAGAGCTGAACTGGACTCCAGGTTGTGTTGAATCAGCATAGGTCGCTGCTATATTTCACATTAGGATGCTTTGATGTATTTGAATTTCCATACAGTTTGAGGAGCTTAAATGTTTCCATACACGTAATTATTCGTGCTTTGGGTCTCTACATCTTTTGAAGTTGATCTCTCCATATTTTTTATCAAAAAAATTCCTCCCTCCTCTCCAGTTCTGTGTTGTAATGTATTGCCAGACTCACATGGAATGCTAATACTTTAACAGGCGAAACAGTGGCAGCCTTGTCAGCGCTTTCTCTGTCCCTTCTTCTGACAACGAGACTCCGAGAGAGAGAGAGAGAGAGAGAGAGAGAGAGAGAGAGAGAGAGGTCTTTTTTTTCAAGACCTTGAGTACCAGGAATGTTGCCGCTGCTTGGGGAGTGAGACATTTCTCAAGGACTCTGTAAAACTTTTTCCATGTCCACATATCTCTCCTCTTTCCACCTCTCAGCCACCTGGAACACTAGCTCTAAATCTAAATGCAGCCTGCACTCCATTGCTGCTGCATACACTTTCATTATATCCCATCATCATATGCATGGCCTGGGTTGTGTGCAGCCATTTCCAAAGTGATAGGTTCAGGTGCGTCAGTGGAGGTGTGATGTATGTTTGTGAGTACATGTGTAGGGCTGTGCTGACTTCTGATGGGCCACAGGTGCACAGCAGGGGATGCGGCTCTGCATATTGATTTCACAGTCGGCCAACACCATGCATTATATCTGGGAGTGTTTCTCTATGGTGCTTCTTCAAAGAAGTGGTGGAGGAACATTTTGGGGCATGAATATGTAGATGGAAACCCAAAGGGAGGGATGGAGCCATTCACAGCACCTCCAGGAGCCTTTTACATTAGCAAGGGCGAGACGTGGGATGGCAGGGAGGGAACCAGCGGAGAGACATGGAGAAACGTTAATGGAAAGGTCTTTTCTCCTGATCACAGAAAAATGCTCCTTCCTGAACCATTTTTGCAGTTTGTCATAACAGAGCTTGTTATTTACCCTGAAGAGCCTTCCTTCTTTCCCGTACCCCCAACTCCCAGCCTCTTGAATAAATCATGTTTGTATAAGGGCCAGTGATGGAGGTTTTAAATATGGAAAAGAGAAAGATCAAACCAATATCAAGAGACTGGAATAACCGCGTTGTGCTTTTATGTCCTTTTAAATGTTGCTGGGTTCTGGGGATCCATCCGTCTCCCTTCTGGAGCCATGCAAAGGGAAGGTCAGCCTGATGGATACATCCTGACATGCACACAGCCTGTGATGTCAGCTGTGTGTCTGTGTGTGTGTGCGTGTGTGTGGGCTGTCGGGCCAGCCAAGCGAAGTTCAGCAGAGGGCGGAATAGGCAGCGGGGAGGGGAGCGCCACAGCCTGGCCTCGGCGGCCTAGTTTAAGGAGGTTTTGCTTGCAGAGGGGCGGCTAAGGAGGGATGCGATGGTGAGGTTGGGCGAGCGGGCCGAGGTGTTGGGGCGGGTTGGGGTGGCAGAAGAAAGGCCTCATTCATGAGTCGTGCCATCTCTGTCTCCCAAGGGGATTGAGGCTCATCAATGACCAGGCCAGCTGGGAGGATGTCAAAACGCAGACTGGCTCCCTCTCTCCCCGTCCCAACCTCTCTTTGTGGGGACCTGGTGCTGTCAGAGGCAGTAGCCCGAACACTGAGCCCTCTCATGCTGCTGGGTGCCCATTCAGAACCATTCAAAGCCTTTGGCTAGCCTTAGTTTACATGCTGTCTGTGTTGTATGAGACATGCATAGTCTAGAACAATGGTTCCCAATTCAATTCAGTTTTATTTCGATAGCGCCAATTCACAACAAATGTCATCTCAAGGGATTTCACAAAAATAATTTCAGTCCAATCACATTTTCATTCCCAACAGTGCAGTAAACTCAGTTAATTATCCAAAGTAGCTCAAAACGTTTCAGACGTTTTCAATCTTGAATTGAGTTTTAACTTAATGCTGCAATTTAAGCCAAATAATTATTTCTTAAAATCTGCCCTCACCTAGTTAAAGGACACATTTCCCTATTATTTTTACTCACAATATTAAATAAAAATAACTACTGCACTTATTTTACTTTAGAATAATTCAAATTACTGTTTCAAATTGCATGAACAAAATGTCTGACCTGATAATGAATTTTATTAAACATTACAGTGAATTCTGCTTTTAACATTTAATGTGAACAGGACATCATCCTCAAGCTTTGCAAACTGAGAAATGCATTAAAATCAACACACAAGAGTCAGATCAATGTAACGCGCTACTTGTACTCTTGGTACATTTTTTGAGACTAAATTAGCTCCATAGAAATACAACAAAAGCTGCTTTCTTTGTTTCTTCTTCTCTGATGACCTAAAATATGAGCAATATTAATATTAAAACTTAAGCTGGGAATGTTGCAGCTCATTTTGTTCGTCAGTTTGATAATCAGGTGATTGAATGCAGAACGCCGGGGCCTGTGGTTTTATAGAGATAATTAAATATCAGGTTCTCAGTAGTTTAATTTTTTTTATTTAGGGCAGGGTGTGAAAACTTATGAAGAACCAGCAGATTTACTCCATAATGTGTTGGTTCTTGTCTTACATCACAGTTAATTTGATTATACATTACAAGTAACCTAAGCAGAGTTTAGCATGATGGTATCTGTAACCACATTATCGTGGATTTGATTTATCCTTTGGCACCGAACGAAACAGAGATTTTAACACTGTACGTTTTCCCAACTATGTCTCCAAAATGAAGTATCTGTTAACTCCAGAAGCCAATCTGCTTCTACCAAGCATTTATTAACAGTAAATTTAACTACACTTAACCAGTTCCATTGCCGAAATGATCCAAAGTGTGTAAATTGTCCGGTGTTGTGTGCTGTTCTTGTAGAGAGCAAAAGGAGAACAGAGAAGTAGTGATACGCTCAGCAGATGTGTGCACTCATCACTTCATTGCTTATCCATGCCAGTGATAGGCCTGCATTAGCAGCAACTTCAAGGTGCTCTGCAGGCAGTGGCAGATGTGCATTGGTGGGGGCAACTTTGCATTTGTGGTTTCATGTCATGCACAACAAGGTTACTCCCTCTCCCTTCCTTCCTCTCTGTTTTTGTTTTGCTGATCTGTCAGAGAAAGAGGGGAAACAAAACGACCCTTAAACACAGTAATAGTGTAAAACTGGAGAAACCGCAGGCTGCAATCGATCCAAGTCAATAAAACCAGTCACCACAAGCATCGAGACATTCATGCTCAGATTCAGTTTAAAAGAGCAGCAAGAAATGGAAATATCACTTTCACTTTATTTTAGTGGATTTTGTGGAGTTCAGCGTTTAAATCACTCGAGCAGCATCACACTTTAGATAGAAAAGAGAAAACATGGTTACACTGAGGTTCCTCTCGGTTGCAAGTCTTTATTAGAGGAATCTGACTCATAACAGAAGTTTCCCTGCATTTTTCTTCACTGAAGTACTTGCAAAGGTATAAATGGATCAAATCAGCTTTTTGATCCATTAGAGTTTTGAAAAATACCTACCACTGTAAATTAGAGAGTATGCATGCTCCGTTTGTTTTGAATATTAGAAATGTGATTTAGATAAACCACACTAACCATATTGCTCTCAATATATTGTCAAAAAATCACCAATGTGGCATTGTTGTCTCCGATTTTTCAGCTTCTTCAACAAGCAATAAAATAAGTAAAGAGAACTGAAAGGCCAGACACTCAACAGAACCTCAACCTCAAATGTTTCTGTGTTTTTCAGCATCTTAAATACTTTTTTTCTGGTAAAGGAATATTATACATTTAATATCGTGAATATTTTATTGTAATGCATTTTAATGCATTTGTAAGCAATTAACAAAGGTGACAAATTTTCTCAAATAAATTAATTGTGCCATGGTTCACCTGAACACAAATGGTTGATATATAAAGTCCCGGTACAGAAGGCTCCGTTATGCCTGGAAATACGGTAGTCAGCTATGAAAGAATCAAGATTGTAGGAGCTAAATGACGAGATGTTGTTGTTAAACAGTAGCTTTAATAAAAATCTAAGTAACTTAATAAACTGATAAGTTGAACACAGAAACAATAAATGTTGATTTACTTTAGCTAGCAGCAAGTAACCAACAGCCAGTAGCTTTTAGCTAGTAGCCACAGTCTCTAAGTGCTCTCAAATTTCCAACTTGGTTGAAATTTTTATAAATAATGATTTTTAGTAACATTAAAGTTTTTGTGTGGATGACAGGCCAAAACATAAATATGTCTCCGTTTTCTCAGATGTGGACATGGCTACATGAGGACTACGCAGAACTACATGTCAGGCATTGATGTATTCAGAAATTTAACTGCACAGAAACTGGACATGAATTCATGGTGCGGTTTGCGTTGAATCTTCTCGTGAAATTCAGGGAAATGGCGACAGCAGCAGCTACGTTTACATCGGTCCCCATGTTGTCAGTGAATCTCCAGCCCGTCTCCTTTTCTCAACCTCCTCGTCTTCCTCGCGTTATCGCCTCCTGGCAGTCCACTCTCTGCTTCTTGGGGAACCTTTTGACTGATGCCCCAGCTCATTGTGTGTGATGTTGACTCTGTATCGGTGTGTAACGGTGCCCTGAGATACTGTTACCACAGTGTTGTCTTTGGTGTCTGCTCCACTGCTGCCCTTTAGACCCCAATAACCACCTTCTGTCAGTTTGTAAAGCATTTCTCCCTAACCTTTTATTGGTGCCTCTCCCTCTTTGGAACAGTGTATTCTGCTTCCTTCTGTCTTTTACAGCTTATAATCATCTGTCCTTGTAATGCCTGCAGCCTCCATGTTTCAGCCATATCCCAATAAAAACGCGGCCTGTTATTACTCCTCCGTCACTGCTGGCAGGCTGCAGTTGGAGACGTTCTTCTAACTGTGTGCAGTGTTTTCATTCATTTACCTCCAACTCTTTCACATCTCTGTAAAGTCTCCCCATAACATGCTGTTTCCCATGACCAAAACCCTGCCAGAGCCCTTCGAGTCCTGAGGAGTGGGGGGCGAGTTACCATGGCCACGGCAATCAGGATTGCGAACTTGAAACTTCCCAAGATCCGCCTTGAGCTCCTTTGAACTGCGTGTCATGCTGTTAATATATATTACAGATGAATGGAAAGGGGTTTCTGTGGATTCAGCCTAGATTAGGTTTCTGTGGAGCCCAGAGACGACATCCCACCTAGAGCAGGAAGAAGAAAATGTTGGACTAAGAGTGTCCCTCCTATAGCAATGACAGGCGGAGAATCTCTTAAAAGTACTTTAGTGTGAGGAATCGCGGGGCTCCTGGTTATTTTGGGTGTCATCGAAGATGTGAGTGTATTCGTCTTTCTGACAGCACAAACCAAAATAAATAAGAGCTCTGGACTGAAATATATGAGACCATCAATCTTTTGTCAAGATAAAAACTTTTATTTTAAGCAGAAAACAAACAATTAGTCCTACTGCTGCAACAATTTGCAATATTGGTGATTTGTTAAGTGATATAAAATAAAATATAAATGAAAATATTGAATAAATCCTACAATATGTAGTGGTTCTAATAACTGCCTTTTTAAAGCAGTGTAGGTCTTGTTTGCTGTCAAACAGCTGAATTTATCTTTGTGGTTTGCGATCTCTCTTCCATCATTTAAAGGATTTAAAGTTGAGGACTTGTATGAAGGGAAGGTCTTATAATCTCTGTGTCTTTGTGCTGGAAGCTGGACCACATCTAAGCGTGTCAGTACCAGCGTTTCCACAAGTCCAAGCTGAACTGATAAAATTGATTATATTATAAATGATCTGAAAGTAGTCTCCTATAAAACTGTCTAAAACGCATTTCATGCTAACAGCTCAGCAGCTCAGGAAGAAATCTTCCAACGCTGCAGATTAATTGAAATGTCTCTGGTGTCCATATGCAGGAATGTGATTTTTATTTTCTGTGTGTGTTTTAATCATTATCAGCTTTGGAGTGTTAAAATATTTTGACATGTATTCCTCCTCCATGTTGACGGTTCCCTCTGCGTACGACTCCAGGCTCCTGTCCATCAGCTCAGATGAGCTGCCAAGAAATTGCTCCTCAGAAGATTTTAGCTGATTTATCAAAAGTTATAACGTAGAAGTTGCTTTCATGTACATTTCATTGGCAGTGAGTTTATGAGTTTTCCACTAATACGCAGCGTTTTGAATAAAGCTGTGGGATCTCTGACCCACGTGTGTTTTGTTCTCCCTCAGGGCTCCAGAGATCATCCTGGGCCTGCCGTTCTGTGAGGCCATAGACATGTGGTCGCTGGGCTGTGTAATAGCTGAGCTGTTTTTGGGATGGCCTCTCTACCCCGGAGCCTCCGAGTACGACCAGGTAACACATCATTACCTCACACACACTGGAATAAAAGACTTCAAGTAAACATGACTGAGCCCCTTCAGACTAGCCAGCAGCAATTAGCAAACACCTGGTGGACCTGCACATCATGTGAGCTACTTCTGGTAAAAATGTTGTTAAGGGGTTAATAAGCAGAATGCTGTTGTTGTCGGCAGAAAAGCTAATTTATGTTCAACAAAATTCATCAAGTTACTTTAGCTTTGTAATTCTTAAATTGCACATCGTAGCTTCACTCGTTTTTATACATTGCAGTTTTTGATTCTTTTGAGGCAATTGGTTTGCACAGATTTAAGTAAACAACTGATTTTCCCAACTTTTGCTTTTGTTTATGTGCTGCTGTTGGTTCTTTATGAGGTAATTCAGATAAAATGCGATCATTTTGCAGGCTAGCATGGCTGCTGTTCTACATTGCCGTGTTGCTCTTTCCTACCAGCAGATGTTCTGATCTGACTGATTATCTTTTTTTGACATAAGAAAATCTTTCGTGCATAATTTGCTTTTAAGCCCTTTCTGGCATTTCCATCATTATCTGTCATTATCTACGTAAATGTATTTTAAGCCTTCAAACAAGCCTTCATCATAAAGCATTTCCCTTTTTTTATATGCTCTAATGACTGTCTCAGACCTCAAAGTTCTTTCAAAGCATTAGCTTCATTTTGGGTGTTTTTTTTTTTTTTTTTTTGCATTTCTGTCTTGCAGATTCGGTACATCTCACAGACGCAGGGTCTTCCAGCAGAGTATCTGTTGAGTGCAGGGACGAAGACCACCAGGTTCTTCAACAGAGACCCAGATTCCACCTATCCCCTCTGGAGACTGAAGGTACAAAACAAAATAAATAACTAGATACATTTACTTACATCACTTTGTGGCTGAAATGTACTTTCAGGAGTAGTTTCACTACATCGTACTTTTACTTTTATAAAGTATCTATTTAAATTTCTGGATACTTTACCTGTGAGTAACTTCACTGAATGAAGAAAAACAAAAACTGAAATAGAATGAAATACAGACAACAGACAAACCTACAGTTTAAGTTAAGGTGAGACTTCTTGTTTGTGCACAATGTTTGTTTTTTTAATTTTATTTTCTACCTGTTGAGTCTGCTGTATGATGAAGATCTGGAAGTGTCAGATAAGTTTTATGTGTCAAGTCAAGTTTTATGATTTGGAAAAGTGCTGCCTAAATCTACTATGTTGTAGTCATGATATTTATTACTAGTAATTTTTCTTTTTAGTTTTTAAAACACCAGAATAACTTTGCATTCTTGTTTGTTTGATGTCATCAGTTTAAATATTAAATCAGATTCTGACCAGTTACTCAGTAGTTTATTAGCCTTTTAAACCAAATACTTTTTACTTTTATGATTTTTGGGTAAACTATCCACCTGTGCTAATTTCGATTTATGAAACAAAACATGTATAATGAAAAGATAAGAATAAGATAAACAAATATTGCACTATAAACCCAGAACAAAGTGAATAACTAAGTGTGTGTTTTTATTTTTTCCTGCCGTACATGTGAGGCATTAAACTGAGGCTTCTGTTGTGTTCTGACTGTAATGAAGGTAAAATGGATCTGTGTGGGAGCTCTGACGCTGCTCTGAGCTCCACTCACTGCCCCACTGTGCTCCATTTAGGCCACTCAATAAACAACGTCAGCTTCATCTGAACTTCTGGGGGTCACACAGACATTTTGCATATTGACTGCGATGAGCTGCAAATATGATTCCTCTCTGCAGCACATAAAGATGTAACAAAAACACAAAATCTTACCAATTATATTTGTCTAGTTCTTATTTAGTGTACATTTGTTTTTCATCTGCAATTGATCTTTTCTGGCTGAAGGTCATTTGCCCTTTGGGAACAATAAACTTTATCTAATGTAATCTAGTTTCTTGTGCAAATATCTTAATACACCTGAAATAAAACAAACTTACAAGAAACTTTTCAGTAAGATATATGAGCTTGCTTTAAGTCAATAATTCTTGAGTATTGATAAAAACTATTGAAACCACTGGCTGATTTTTTCACTTAGAAAAAATGTCTTGTAATAAGTGAAATAATCTGCCAGTGAAGCTAGTAATTGTCATCAATATTAATGAGTTATTTACTTAAAACAAGCTTGGATTTCTTGTTGAAAAGTTATTGCAAGTTAGTTTTGTCCTATTTCAGGTGTACTGGGATGCCTGCACTAGATAATAAACCAAAAATACTTAGTAAGATGTTGTGTTTTTGCAGTGTAAATGTCTTGGTAGTGAAGAAATAGCATGCAAAAGCAGGGTTAGGTTCTTAAACAACATTTTACACTCATCTTACCTAACCTACATGCACAACACCATATCTAGTGGAAAAGTAACCTGAATACATTGTTGCCTTGGTGAAGTACAGTGGTGGCATCATGATCCTGTGGGGATGCTTTCTTTTAACAGATGCAGGGAAGATGATCACACAACATGAGAGGATAGATGGAGGAAAATTCAGGCCAAGTTTGGAAGAAAACTGGTTTTAAGTTGCAGATAAAATAGGAGGAGTAACTCAGTCATTTATGCAAGGGTGTGAATACTTTTGCAAGACAATTTTAAGTTATATATATATATATATATATATA
>NW_006799994.1:1476753-1539940 GCF_000485575.1 Poecilia formosa
TATATATGTGTGTGTGTGAAGAGAACACGCTCTAAAGGGATTTATTTCTGTTCCAAAGAAACCCTAAAAACACCTCATTTTACTCATTTTTTATTTTTTCTGCTATATCTGTAAAATTGCAGAACAAGCAAACTTAAAATAACTTTATCATGAAGTTCAGGAAGAACGGAGTATATTAAAGTCATCATGACATGGCTGAGCAGAGCTGCCACAGTGCTGCAGCTCGTTACGACTGTCCCACATCTGGTTTGTGTGAAATCAAGGCATCCTTGAAACGTTTCTCTGTCCCTTCCTCTTTGAAGAGCGACGGCTGAGCTTTAACTCGACCTCGCCATGTGTTTCCACCAAACGCCAGCTGTGGCGCATTGCTGGCTGTAATTAAAGATACGTTGTGTTAAGCCAGGAGATTTCTGCAGTCGGTGTAAATCTGCATCTGTTGGAACGTAATGATGGCATGTTTATACCCGTCAGGTTTGTGTCTGTCCAGGTGCTCCAGTGTAAATTCGCTGTGTCGTCTGCGTATTGTTGCGGCGTTGGTGTGCAATCTGTTAGCAGGGCATTTGTGTGTTACCCCTGGGTTACTCAGAGGGCAGGATGAGGTCTGCTGCACATCAACAACAAGAGGCTATAATGAGCCAAATGTAAATAGTATATTTCCAGAGGGAGAAGTTTGATGGTATTTCTACCAAACATCTGCTTCTTGTCTCCTGCAGACTCCGGAAGACCACGAGGCTGAGACGGGGATCAAGTCCAAGGAGGCTCGCAAGTATATCTTCAACTGCTTGGATGATATGGCACAGGTACGCTGTCCGCGCAGTGTTGCCAGATTGGATAGGTTCTGCCCAATTGGGCTGCTTTTGAACTTTTGGCTGGAAGAAACACATTTGGACTGGTTTTTAGGAAATGTTTAGAGGAAAGTAGTTAACGTTGTGTGGCAGAAAAGCACATAACTTTTGACAAAGAGCTGTGTTCACACTTTTATTTTATTAGCTAATTTACTTTGAAATGAAAGTGAAATCATCAATTATTAGTAACTGGTTAATTAAGTGGCACTGTGTAGTAGAAATCCTAGTACAACATCATGACTTAAAAAGACACAACCAAAAAAACCAAAAGTTTTATTGTCTTCCAGCAGTCGAGTCTTAATCAATCAATAGTTCGTCTTAATCAATTCCTAGTCCTGGGAGTTCTGAATCAATTCAAAATGCTCAAAAATCTATTTTAGACTGCTAAATTTTTTGTAAAATTATATTTTGAATAATTCTTTGATGTTTTTTTTTTTTTATTTAAGCAAAAGCTACGCAGCTAACCTGATAGTGGTAATTTAAATTTCAGAATTTCATGCACAAACGTATGAAACTGATGAAATATGATTCGGTATGGAACTGAATTTTTAAAAATAAATGTTCTGTTTGCTTACGCTATCATTTCTCCTTGTCTTTCACATAATTTAAACAAAATCTCTAAATGGAAAAACATGTTTCTGAATTAAAGATCATTTCTGAAGTGAATCGTAACCCTAAAAATCTAACTCAAATTAAATCCTTAAACAAGATTTACATGTTGTTTAAGGATTAGTCATGTAGTCATAGCACCACATATGACTACATGTGGTGCTATTAAAATAACTTTTATTGAGCTGATTTTGTGGAATTGGCCGGCGTTATGTTGTGTTTGGGCTGGAAACTGTCAGCCAGATCTGGCAACCCATCAGAGCAGGAATCTTCCTTCACAAGTCAAACCAGAGAACTATTGCTTTCTTCTGCTCTGCCTCTCACGTCCAGCACAAGCAGGTTAAGGTCCAGAGCCGGTTTGATCCATCGCGTCCTGACAATTATCTATCAAATGTATGAAATCCTTTTAAATATTTATGCTGCTGAGGCCGGATCTCCAGCTGCAGCAGAGTTCAACTGATACACGGAGTTTTACAGAGCCAAATGAAAGCAGCTGTTTGCTGAAACTCCCGCACGGCTCTTCGACTGTCTAATAACTAACAGACATTCAAACTGAACATGTGCAGCGACTGGCTAACAGGCCTTGATGCGTTCACTTTGTTTCTTTATTTATGCTGCTGGGTGCGGGCTGAGGCTGTTCCTCATCTGTATTTCATGTAAGCATGTAATAACCAAACCCACTAAATGCTGCTGATATCCTAAACCTCAGCCAATTTGCACTTAAGGGACAAACCATGTATGGTTAGTTCTTCAGAGTGTAGCTGGATAGCATTGTGTCAAGTGTAAAGCTCGGTGGAGGGGGTGTTATGATGTGGGTCTGGCCACTTAAAAAAGAGATAATATATATTTCTGAAAAGTTACTTGTAAATTAGTTTTGTCTTATTTCAAGTATAATAAAATATTTGCACAAGAAATTAGACAAAAATACTTGGTCAGATTTTGTGTTTTTGCAGTTTAGGGTTGGGGAGATTTCACTATCATGTCCCCATGACAGATCAGAACCTGAGTGATGATTACCTGTGTATAGATCACCCTTACCTGATTCTGCTGGTAGATAATGGGTTCAGTGATGACTAATATGGCTCAAATGTCATCGTCACGTTCCGTGGTTGAGCTCCTGATGATCGTTTCCAAGATAAAAAGGTTTGGGCAGGTGGATTTCCTCTGTTGGTGGATGTTCATCTTGATTACATCCAGACAGCGGTCCCTGGAAAAACCAGCCATGCGGACACCCGACACATGTTGCTGCTTAAATGATGGAGACAATTACGGAGGTTCAGTAGTGCCCAGGGCCAGTGTCAGGCCGGTCTGGAATAACGTGGTCAGCTGGGACGAGATGGTATCACTTCCCGGGATTGTTGGGTTTACAGCACCAGGCAAACGGTTTAATGAAGCCAACCTGTGCTGGCATGATATCCCCTGGGTTATCTGTATCTTCGGTGCTTCCAGCTCTGTATCCTGTCTTCCTCTGTTGCAACAATACTCGATTTACCAAAGAAACATGTGGAGGTGAGATTCAGAGCTGCTAACATGGGGTAAAAATGGCCTGTTTTACCCCATCTCACTGTCCTGACCGCATAAACAAGTCAGCACTGTGGACATCTGTGCCTCCGTTTATAATGGATGATATAGCTGAAGGCCCTGCAAGGCCGAGGGGCGGGGAGCCAGGAAGTGATAATGAACCTCCTTTTAGTCGTGGGAAATGTGTGGAGGCTTCATTATGAGTATATCTAATTGAAGGGAAATCAGACACCAGCTTACAGTAAATGCAGGACTGCAGGAGGAGTCCAGTGGAGAGCGAAGGAAGGCCGGAAATACTGTAAACATCCGCCGTAATCTGCAGTCCATCAGTTTCCTTACTGATAACCGTGACAGGATGGCGAGGGGAGCATCGTGGTCTTCCTTCTACTACACCGCCCTGTAAAAGGTCCTTTTCATCATGTTAAAACCATAAACAATAATGTATTTATTGGAATCTTCTTTGATAAACTCACACAAAATAGCCTGAGTGTTTGATGGAAGGAAATCAGTACAAGTCTTTAGTCAGGATCAACCGATCCACTTTTTTCACTTCCGATACGATACAGATATCTGAGGTTTAGCATCAGCTGATACTTATCCTATACAGAAAACCAGAATTGACTTAAAACTAGTTAATCTATTTAAAAAATGTAATCAGATTAATCAGACTCTAGAGCTGTGAGTAATAACTATGCATAACTTTATACACTTGAACTACAAAAAAGCATGTTTTGGAAAATGACATGCAAACCAAACATCTCCATTTTCTTATATTCATGAAGGTTTAAAATAATTATTTTGTTTCCAAAGTAGAAGGACAATTGACTGTTACAAAATGCTTTGCTTTGGTTTTATCTTTCTGTTGTTGTTTTTAATGCGCTCTAACGCAGCGTTCTGACTCTCCTCGCTCATCTCTTCACTCATGTTTGCGATTATGCGTTACTGATCGAAGTACGACGCTGTGCAACAGCTGCTTTGAACTGGGTAACCCTGCATGGGCGAGAGGCTTTTAGGTCAAAACACAAAATACGATTAATCAGCATTAACATGTGTTAATACATGCGATTAATCTAAAAGGTTTATCGCATTAATGTTGACAGCCCCACTTAAAACGTAACCAAAGAGTGAGTGAGTTGCTAGGTAACCAAACAGTGAGTTGCTAGGTAACCAAACAGTGAGTGAGTTAGTTGATGCCACCAACCTGGCTGAGCAGTTTTAGCCTTTTCTCTGCCTACATCTCCCAGAATGCTGTGCGTTTCTGGATCAGGGTCCGGTGAAATTATTGAATATTCTACCAGATCTATTATCCAGTGATATTAATCACGTTATACATTGATTGATTGACCAGTTTCAGCCTCTGTTTTTCCCTGGTTGTGTAAAAATGATTTGGGATGATGCTGAAGGCAGGACTGCGACATGCAGGCCATGATGACAGAGCAGCCTGGTTGATCCTGTTGCTCAGCATCTGATTGCCTTTCCTTCAGAAATGCTCCTCGCAGCACACACAGGACTGCCTGTGGTGTTTTGCTGTTTTGGGGGTTTTAATCAGTTTTAAAGAATTGGAAATGCCTAGCTTCTCTCTTCAGTTAAATCAGTAGATGGTAGAAACATTTTCCCCTCCTTTTTTGTTCATTTATCACTTCTGTTGGACCTGATTGTTCACATTTCCCCAAAGTCATCTCCCTACAGAGGACATTGTGATTATTTCTCACCTCATTTCGCAGATTATTCCTTTATCGAAGGCAGCGGAGATGACAAAGAAAGAGGCATGGCTGCAGAAGCTGAATAGCCTGCATGAAGATAGGGGCTTGAATCAGATTTGCCGTGTTGACTGGCAGCACATCTGATAGACCCTGGAGCAGACCCGCAGATAAGCGCCGCGTCTTTATGAAAAACAAGCCTGCTTCCTCCACACAGCAGTCACAATAAACAAGGCTGCCTGTCTGCTGCCTGGTCCTGCTCCCGCTGCCTGACAGGCTGCTCAGCGGCTACATCCTGACCTTGTTCCCCTCCGCTTCGTCCCTCACCAGACGCCACGACACTAAAAGTAGCTCAGAATCAGAATTAGTGCCTCACATACCGAATCAGTCTTTGCTTATGTGTGAAGCGCTAAAGCAGAAAGTTGGCTGCCTTGCCAAGTATTTACCCACAGCCTGGGCCGCTGTGTTTATTACGGCTGAAGCAGCTTGATGTTTCAAGGCAGCTTCCCAGAATTTCCCTCAGAACATATTTACATTAAGATGCCGTGTCAGCTTTTTCAGAGCTGCTCACAAACTGATATCCTGTGTGAAACTGACAGCCAGTGGCGCTGTTTATTGAGTTCCTCCGTTTTGTTTGTTTTTACGTCTTTGGAGGAGATAAAATTCTCGCAGAAGGCCCCGGGACATTTTTCATCTGCTGCTATGAGTACCAGTGCAAATGTTTCTAATCCCACTGCAGAACAAGGTTATCACTGAGCTCTGACACACTCCTTAAATTACGAGACCTTCTGTGTATTATTAGCTTCCTTCTTGGGAAAAGGATGTGGTGGAGATTTTTCTGATACCCAGAGCCCTGAATCATGCTCTGAGGAACTGTGCAAACCTGGAGATGCACCATTCACAGATTTTAAAGTTGATTTCTGATGATCTTGTAAACTTCTGACCTACAAAAACTGATTTTAAGAACTACCATTAATAAAAAAAACATCAGAATTTTCCTTCTTCCTGAATTAACTGAAAATTGAAAACAAAATTAAGTTCAAATACAGTAAGATTTTTTTTCTCAAAAACAATCTCAAATCACACAGCTGGCTTTCTCATGATCACCGATAATCCACAAATACAGTAAAATCCTCCAGGTTATGGGATTAAGAAACATATAAAACCCAACAGAAAATAATTTCAGGATCATTTCTTTACTCCCTTTTTATTTTTATTTTTTGCCTTCCTGAAAATGTAATGTGCCTCAAATCACAAAACAATCAAAAAGCTCTCCCAGTGAGACAAAAGCATTGCATTTTTTTCTCAATGAATAAATCTGTAACAAACCTTGTTTTCTTCTAGGTGAACATGACATCAGACCTGGAAGGGAGCGACATGCTGGCGGAAAAGGCAGACCGGAGGGAGTTCATCGACCTGTTGACCAAGATGCTGACTATCGACGCTGACAAGAGGATCACCCCCATCGAAACACTCAACCACCCCTTCGTTACCATGTCGCATCTCCTCGATTACCCTCACAGCACCCAGTACGCCCTTTTACTGCCGTTTGCACCGTTTCCTCTGTTGTGCGCCACGTGGGCTCACTCCTGCTCTGTCTGCAGCGTAAAGTCATGCTTCCAAAACATGGAGATCTGCAAACGTCGTGTCAACATGTACGACACAGTCAACCAGAGCAAAACGCCCTTCATCACCCATGTGGCCCCCAGCACCTCCACCAACCTCACCATGACCTTCAACAACCAGCTGAACACTGTGCACAGCCAGGTGAGAGTCAAAGGAGGCAGATCGCTGAACTGATGAGTTGTGTCCTTATGATGACAATGACTCTTCCATATTTAAATATTCTGCCACACATTTTGGTGAGTTTTATTGGGATTTTATGTGATAGACCAGGAGTTCCCAAACCTTTCCATGCCATGACCCTCCTAATATCTTAGAACTCTTGAAATAAGACAGAACTGACTTACAGGTAACTTTCAACAAGATATAGGAGCTTAGACAAAATAAACAATTTCTTTAATATGAAAGTTCCACTGTGAAATTATTTAACTTGTAATAGGACATTTTACCCATGTTATAAGTGAAATAATCTAGCAGAGGAACCAGTTCTTTTTGTCTAGAAATAGACTTAAAATACTTGGTAAGATTTTGTGTTTTTGCAGTGTGGGTATGAATACTTTTGGAGAAGCTGATTTATCGTTCTTTATTTAAAATTTAAATTGTCAAATTTGAGCTTGACTAATAATTAGCACATATCAGAGTATTTTTTTGAGAATTACTAAAACAAAAGCCAATTAAAAAGTTGTAAACTGCGTATTTTAAAATCAGTAGTTCCTCAGCTTCCCTGCCAGAAATGAGCCGTTTCTGCTCTCATTAGGTCCATTCTTCCTTTTGTCAGTTTATCAGCCTCTCTCCGTCTTGGTGCCTGGATTTCTGTCTGCCCAGAGTTTCTGTCTGTGGCCCGGTCCTGTGGGATTGTCACAAAGTGCTGATCACACACACGACAAGCCGGGCTTCCTGCTTGCCCAGCATCCCTGGGCTTCCAGGGCCTTAAGAATCCCTTCGCCAGGCTTCCTCGCGCTCCAGTCCGCGTCTGTCTTCTCTTCTTTCCTCCCGTTTGGCTGCGTTGAGCCTGTGGTGCTTTACCGCTCTGTTCCCCAACAATCTGTGAATCAAAACTGCTGACTTTTGGCTTGTGCAGGAATCACAGAGCTTCTGGTTACAAGGTTTACCAGATTGTGCACAGCTACAAATCCAACTCTACCTTCCCTGTCGCCAGCTATACTGAATGAGCTCATATAAGCGACAAAAACGTCGTCTTGCTGTGATTTAAATGCGTCAACATTTCCTCCTGCCTGTCTTTCCTGCAACTGGCTCTAAGGGCAACGAAACAGGCTCAACTTACTGATTTATTTTTCTCAACTCATTTGCAAAACTGGAAAGTGTTTTTGGCTTGTTTTTTGCTCCTTCTGTGCCTGTTTTTGATGAATGCCACAGAAAAATATTGATCATGTTTTCCCCTCCTAATGTTCATCACACTCTCTAAAGAGAGCAAATGAAAAATGAAAGCTCTGCCCCTACACACACCTAATGCAAAAAGCTAAAATTAGACGTTGTCTCATGGTACAACTCCTCATCTGAACAGAAAAAAAGTTCCTTTTAAAAGTGTTTGTTTCCCAGGAGATGTTCCACACGTCTAATGCTTAAAACATGCAGAAGTTACCAAATTTACATAACTATGCCATCACAGCTGACTGGAAATGTATTTCTGTCAATCGTAACCGAGATGGAAACTAGGCAGGAACCTTGTGACGTGTGATTTATTAACTTTTCCACACAGATTGACACTTTGTGTGAAAAGCTGATGTAGTTTTGCTCTAGGCTGATTTCTAAGATCACATGTCACATTTCAGTGGGAAAAAGAAACATTTCTGCTTCTGTCAGGTTCATGTTGGCTCTATGTCCGAACTTTACATGAACTCATCATGGACATGAGCATCACATTCACTTTGACTTTTCACTGTTGCAATTCAATCAATCCTTTTTTCCGGGTGCATTATTATTATTATTATTAATCAATATAAACTCCAGGGATTTTTAAAGCTAATAATTTGATGCACAAGTTTGAAGAAAAATAAATATTTGTCAAATATTCCAAAATTTGTCAGTAGTAACACACAATCAGTGATTTTCATTGTACACAAAAATCACAGATTTTGTAAAAAGTCAGTGATCCAGGCAGAATTATGTTAAATGATTAAACATTTATTTCGCTGCAATTGGAGACATTGAATGAAAGCATGTAAGCATTTGATCCTTTGTCCATCATTTTGCACTTGTGTGAATTATTTGAAATATTTCAAGTTAAATGTTTTGATCTTTCATTGTCAATGCAAACAAATACACAAACACATGCAACTGATTCTTTCTTTTAAAATTTATTAAAATTACATATTTTCAGCCCACAACAAAACAGAATGTATGACCAATGCTGTAAATATTAATAAACACCCAGAAGCAATTTATTCTAGTAAAAACCGATACTGTGGTAAACAGCTCAAATGATTCAACTGCATTTACTTTCAGGGGATTTTGTGTCATTGAGTTATTATTCATGCAACCGTGGCATTGATTGCATTTCCACTCACATCCTTTTTCACCACCTAATTAATCAAATCAGCGGTTTGCATATTTTAAGATTCCTCTGCTCTGCCTGCTCCCAGATTCTTCCTTTGGGTTTCATTATTTCTCTCCCGATTGTTTCAGTTGTGAGCTGATTCCATCCCACCTCCCTGTCATTCCCATCAGAACCTCCACCCTCATGACTTTTATTTTGGTCCCACCATTCCTTTAGGCCACCAACCTGGCTCCCTCCTCCACCAACAATGCCACCCTTTCCTTTGCCAGTCCTGACGTCTCCATACTAAACTACCAATCTGCACTCTACCAGCCCTCCGCCGCCTCCATGGCGGCTGTGGCCCAGAGGAGCATGCCGCTGCAGCCGGGGGCGCCGCAGCTCTGCGCCGCTCGGCCCGACCCCTTCCAGCAGGCGCTCATCGTCTGCCCGCCGGGATTCCAAGGTAACCACATTAACGTTAGCATGGCAAAACTTCAGAATATCACTGGAGATTATTTATTTCAGGTGTTCAAAAAGGAAACTCAAATATTATTGTCACATTTGAATCTTTCAGGGCAAAGAAAATCTGAGCAAAAATGAAAAAAAGCTGTTTTAAAATAATGGTTGTGTATATTAACCATCCTGGCTTCATGTGAAAATTTACTTACCTTATGAATTAAATGTAATCAACTATTTTAACGATTTAAACAGAAGAATGAAGACCTCAGAAAGCAACACATCTGAAGTTATTCAAGATTACTTAAGTACATCTGGGTCATGAAGCAGGACAAAGATTTTCAAATAGCCTAGTCAAATCCCGAACTTAAATCCAGCTGTGAATTGCCTTGAACAGGCCGTTAATGCTGAAAAATCCTCCAGTATAGATGAATTAAATCAGTTCATCATCCTAAAACTCCTCCTCAGCGACTTATTACCTGTTAAACGCTGCCAGAGCTCAACCAGAGGAAAGTTACTCTTTCAGTAATAAATGAAAGCATCATTTCAGAACTGTTTTATATTTATAGAAACATCTCAGTGTAACAAAAAAAGCAAATGAAAATTCAGAATTTTGTGAGTGTCTGCTGAGAGCAACGTCATTAACATCATCCACTAGTAGAATAAGCTGTGAAAGGCCATTAGGGTTTAGACTGGCAGTTCACAGAGTGCTGTAGACAAGATTAATGGGAAGTTCAGTGGAAGGAAAAACTGTCAAAAGAAAGCTTTTACAAGAAACAAGGATGACTTCAGTCAAGGTGCGAATATCTGATAAGAAAATGAATTATGCGTTTTAAGATAGTTACCAAAATGAACAGAAATAAATGCTTTAATTATCTCACTCTGTGTGATGAATATTTATGTGAGCTTAGCTTTTTGAAACAAAAAACCATTTTTTCAGTGATACTTTTATTTTCTCTTGATTCAACTACATGATTTCAGCACACAAAGCAGAAATGCATTAAGCATAAACTGAGTTATTTTAACTCTGATCTGATCTGAGCGCCTTTCATGCTATTTTTATGACGTTCTTGGCTTGTGTTTTATTCATGAGCAGGTTTGCAGGCATCCCCTTCCAAGCACACCAGTTACTCTGTCAGGATGGAGAACGCGGTTCCCATAGTGACGCAGGCTCCCGGTGCCCAACCTCTGCAGATCCAGCCTGGCCTCCTCACACAGGTAAGGGGCATATTCCCACATTTTAACTTTATTTATTTATTATTTAATTTTTAAACAGGAAAAGATGAAAAGAAATCTGGCCTGGCTCAGCATAATTACTGTTTTACAGCAGGTTCCTCTTGAAACACATAAATATGCAACATCACATCCCATTAATAAACACATAGAGACTTACCGATTTACAAAACAGTCGAATATTTACACTGAACAGTGACTGTAAAAAAAAAACACACATTGAAGAAATGGTGCATGATTCTTATTAAAAGTGCAAATGTTGAGATTGACTTTATATGTTTTGGAACAAACAGAAAATGATTTTTGGTCATAACAGTTTTTAAAGGCTGGTAGTGATGAGTGTCGTAGTCGATTGGGTTTATGCGTCAGAGCAGAAAACCTACATAATAACACAGTTTAATAACGCTGCACAAAACATAATTTCGAAAAGTTTAAGCATTTGAATAAGAAAAACTATGAAATGAGGCGTTATGAGTTTTTTAGGACTTATTGGGTTCCAAGATTTCATTAGATAAATAAACATTGTTAAAAAATACGAACTTATTATAAAAATTTTAATAATCTGTTGTACTGAGAGCTATTCAGGAATGGAATAAATCACATAAAAACAAGATTTTATAGTTAAAGGAGCACATGAATGTTATTTTTATTTAATCATATAGTAGTGTGTATAATGCCTGACTAAATTTATGATATTATATGTTGATGTTGAAATGATTTTATGTGTTGCATGAATATTATTTGGGTTTTATCAATTGGACCCCAGGAAGATCAGCTTTCTACTGTGGTGGAAACTAATGTTAATAAATAAACAAAAAAACAAAAGTATTATGGCATTAAGATAAGTGTTTGAAACAGAAGATGTTGAATATGATCCAATTTTGAAATAAACATAAATTTTCTGTGTCATCTTAGCAGATAAAGCTTGATAAGTTAGCTTCATGACATTCAGTTGCGTTCAGTCGTTGGGTTCCTTTTTTCCCACAATCTCTCAGTGGTATCTGTGGTTGGGGGAGGAAAACGCGGCCCCTGCCGGCAGCTGCTGCTTCCTGAATGCGATCAGGCCATCGGCCCCTCTGCTCTCACTCCTCACTCTGGAAAGGTCCTGAAGTTTCAGCTGCTCCCGCTGCAGAAACACTGCCGGTGTCTTCCATCGCCGCTCCACGTCTTTCTCCCTATGGAAATTTCCATGCAGGCTTTAAATATCCCTGAGAATTCTGGGAGTTTAAATCGTTCCCTTATCTCTAGTTAATCATCCAGTAGGCAGGCATGCGAGGAGCAGAGCTGCGTGCGCTCGCCTGTGCACGTGCGTGTTTTTCTACGGTGAGCTAATCTGTCAGATACCAAATGGTGATTAGCTCCATGGCTGCTTCCAAGTCAGGCGCTCCAAATTACAGGCCTCCCAGGACCTCCAGAGGTCAGGGAGAAGCTGGGGTGAGGCAGCAAAAAGTCAGCAACGCTTTCAGCAACCAGTCCTATGACGGGCTGATAGGGCCTCACTAAGAGAATAAAATAATACAATTACAAGAATAAAGTTGATAAAATAACAAAAAAGTCATATTATGAGAATAAAGTCTTGCTATGACTTTATTCTCAAACTATTATGACTTTCTTCCCGTAGTATCGTAACTATTCACATAATACTATGATTTTATTCTCACATGGCTTTATTCTTGTATTATTGCAACGTTTTTCCGTACAAGTTTATTCTCATAATTCTACGGCTTTATTCTTGTAAGTATACATTTTTAAATTTTTTGTACTGTGGCCCTGATATTCTGTTGTCAGATCCAACCAAATAATGACTAAAATTGAGAAAAAAACAGTCTAATGTTGCAGTGATGTTGTTCCTCCGTGCCCTGCAGGTGTTCCTTGTCACCTCTGTCTGCACACATGTTAAACAAAGACAGGCAGTAGTTAACTGAAGCAGATGGCTTTTACAGGCCAGTGAGCAGAACACCTAATAACTGGGTATGTGGTGAGTGTGTTTATTCCTCTGCAGTGGGAGGTCTGAGCTCGCCTCTTGCTTGTTTACTGTTACCCACGGACTCTTTGCCCACCTTGAGCCAAGCCAAGGTTGGTCTCAAGCACCTGGCTGTGCAGAAACGGAGAGAGAGGGTGCAGCGAAGGTCGGGGGGTGAGCGGCTCTGAGCCGGGAGGCAGGGAAACCAGCGGGACCTTTATCTGGAGCAGGAATGCAGAAAATGTGGAAACAATTGGGGAGTGAGAGCTGGGGCTTTGAAAGGCCTGAGGTGACAAAGGGTTTCTCCCAGGCAGCCCGGGTCGCGGTGGGAGGCGGTGGGCCGCTGATGGTGATGGTGATGGTGGGCTCTGAGGAGAAAGAAAACAACCTCTTAACTGGGTTACCATTTCAGGGCAGACGAGCCAGTTACACAACGCAGACAGCGCGTGAGAAAGGCATGCAGAGTGGCAGGAATGGAGATAGAGCGAGCAGGAGACGGGCTGGACGTATTACAGTCTGTTAATGGGCCGCTGATAAAAGGGCCTGGATGTGGTCGGGATGTAAAGAACATCTCCAGAATGTTCCATTAGAGATATCAGTCATTATGGTTGAGACAAAGCAGCCATGTTGCACCAACTCCACCCCCAACCTTCAGCTCTGTGCAACCTGCCTCACACACAAAAACAAATCAATCACATGCAAACATTACAGTACAGAAACACGGCCTGACAGAAGTGTTTTACCTCCTTACAGGGTTCGTCTGTTTCAGATTCTTCTTTTTTGTTATGATCAAATATTTCATATCATCAAAATCAAACAATGAGAATCAGAACCTCTAAATCTGAGACATTGGTCAGATTGAGGTTCTGCTCCAAATGGAAGAGTTAAAGGGTCCAATCACACTGGCGGATTGTCTTCTCTGCCTGGAAACCCAATCTGCCTATCCATTAGAAATAGATAAAAGCAATATCACCCAACAAGTCAGACAAAAGATAACCTGAGTAAATATAAACTGATGTCTACTCCAAGCTGTCAGTTAATGAAATATAGTAGAGTAGACATCTGGTTGTGCAGCGCTTAGCACCAACAGCTAACACCACGGATTCTGATAACTTGACATTCTCGTGGAGAGATATTTGTAGTTTTTGAGTTGTTCCATGTTGGACTTGCAGTCTTAAACTGATAGCTGAACTTTCTCCTTCAAGACTTTCTTGTAATTGAAAAGAACATGTGAGTCCTTCAGAATTAATCCTCTTCAAGGCCCAGACCATCACTCTGCCACTGTGACGGCTGTGCTTTGTTTTTCAAAGCCATTTTTCTTCTTTTTGCCAACTTCTTGGCATCCAACTGCTGCTTTTTTATTAGTTTTTTGAGATGAGAAATTGAACCAAAAAAGTGGGTAATCCTGGTTAATAAGTGATTTTACAAGGTGTTAGTTGGCTTGGATGGATGTTTTTCCCTAAATGAATGAAATCATCAATCTGTGTTTACTTAGGTTGTCTTAAAGTGAAAGTAGTTGATCTGAAGCATGTAGCTGTGACTACAAAGCAGAACAAGTGCTGAAGACATTTCTGCAACACATACTGATGGTGTTGTAAATAGATGCATAAACGGTATTAAAGGAACAATTCATTAGCCCTGACATTAAAGTGCTAATCAATAGAGCTGCATTAAACCGCTAGGGCTACACACACACACACACACACACACACACACACACACACACACACAGGCGTGTTCAGACACACATGGCACATCTGCAGGCAGATTACGCCTGCTAGGTCTCTGCTTCTGCATAAGAAATTCAAAGAAGGCTCTTTCAGAGCAACCTGAAGAGAGGTAGGAATCTAATTAGAGCGCTGGTTGATTTGACACACATCACACACATAATCACAGGCAAGCATCACACACTCAGCTGCTCATGTTCGCACGCACGCACACACACACACACACACACACTCAAAAAGGGATCTGAGGTATCTTTATTAGGTCCGGCCCTGCGCTCTCCTTTGACGGATGTTTCCCTCAAATTGACAAACTTCATCAGATATTTGCCCTCTAGCTACTCTAGTTGGAGTTTAATGTTACCACTTTTTGAAAAGAAACCACCATTTTCTCATGCTACATTATTGAGAATATTTCAGCTGACCAACATAAAACATAAAAATGGTCAGATTTTTGCTCCTGCCTGTTGATGTTCAGGCGACACTTCACATAATTTTAGATTTCCTTCTTTTGGATTGGAGGAGAACATCTGTGAACTTAAGTTTTCAGGTTTTGTCCCAGATTCTTTATTGTATTAATGTCAGGACTTTGACTAGGCCATTCTAGGATGGAAGCCATCCCATATCATCTCTGGCTTTATATTTAGGATCATGGTCCAGCAGCCTCTAGCAGGTTTTCCTCTCGGATTGATCTGGATTTACCTCCATCCCTCTTTCCATCACCTCTGACAAACAGTTTGTTTCTAGCAGTGGAATAATTATTCAAACCTATGTGTAAAATAAATACTTTGTGTGTATTTGTATCAAATGCCCAGTAATAAGACATGTTTAATGCTAGGATTAGTTTACTGTAAAACATTATGCATTGCTATGTGTTAGCATTACTTCAAATGCCAGTAAAATACATTGGAATGTTTTAGTTAAAGGCTCTCTCTCTCTGCACTTTGTATATAACCTGGCCAGTTTTCAGTTTTCTGTCTCCTTGTTGTGACCTTAAAATCGTTGGCCTGACCCGGGTTCTGTCTCTGCAGCAGGCCTGGCCCAGCGGCACCCAGCAGATCCTGCTGCCTCCAGCGTGGCAGCAGCTCACCCACACCTCCGTCCAGCACGCCGCCGTCATCCCAGACTCCATGGGCAGCACACAGACTCTCGCCAACTGGAGGTAAACACTTCAGTAGTTTCTACATGGTCCATGCAGGTGATTGAAAATACTTGAATTTCAATGAGGTGTTCTCAAGGTTTGGAAAGTTCTTGATATCCATCTAAATTCCTTGAACATTCTTGATTTTCAAACTGCAGTGTTTTATAATAAACTGACATTTAATTTAAAAACTAATTTTGCAAACGTTATTTACAGTTGCATCGACTTTTTTGGGGACAAAATGAATGTACGTAGCTGAAAATAGACACCAACATCGGTAGCCTACAGGCTACTTGTTAAGCTTAAGGTTCTGTATTGATATTAGCTAGTCATCTTTTAGCTAACATTACCTGCATCCAGCAGCTTTACTCAACTCAGTCGGTTAGTTTGGAGGGAAAAACTGTGAAAAGTTCTTTGCGTTTTGCTGGTTTGCTGCCGTGATTCTAGCACAAACCTACGTAGCTCCGCCCAGCAGCAGCAGGTCTCCTTCACAGGTGGAAACCCAGCGCCGTAGCGCTCATGTTGCGTTTAAAGGCGGCTCGGAAAAACAGGTTACAACATGTTAACAATGGATTAAACAGTTTTAACTGCTGATAAAAGTGACAGAGGACACAAATATGGGAAGTGTGGAAGCCTCTACTGTATCAAATTGACATAGGAATAACAGAGAGTTGGCCATTCTAAGGTAAAAACCCAGCGCATACAGTGTTCATGTTTTGTTTTTTTCATCCAGACGGCTTCCCGCGCACTCCCCCCCCCCTGCAATGACACGACGCCCCCCTTAGGGGGCGCACCCCACAGTTTGGGAACCTCTGCATTAAACAATGTTTTTTAAATTGGGGACTTTTTTGTTGAATTTGTGTTTTGTGTGCAGGTTATGTGAGAAGCAGACTTGAAATCATAAAATGTTGCTGTATTTCAGTTTACTTTGTCTCTGCTGCAGAATGTAGAATACTACCACAAGACATTATTAATAATCTTAATGAATGATATAATATGTGAATTGAAACTGTCTTTCTTTAGTTCATTTGTGTTGTTTTTATTTCCAAACTGATGCATTAACTCAGGAATCTTTGCTTCTTTAGTAACTTTATCTTCAGATGAGATCATGTGCTGGAACACCAGCAGGTTGACCTCAGAGAAATGGAGGATATGCTGTATCTACAGGCAGAGTGCAGCCTGTCACTGAAGTTAATTGATGAATGGGAGGCTAGATGGAAGCGGGACAAAGGGACATATATGTACAGATATATAATGTGCAGGCATGGGAGGTTGTCAGGGCGATTAGATCCGTTCAGGGCTGCCCGTCTGTGGGAAGTCAGCCCCCGCCCTGCCACTCCTTCACCTCCTGTCCAGTCGCAGCTCTGTAGTCCTCAGAGAGAAGATCGGGAAAGTGTCGCACTTCCTCTGCAGAGCTATCGCTCCACAGCTGCTGGTGTCAGCTCCTCTGCCCTCCCTCTCTGCTCTCCTCTCGTTTTTTAGCCTCTCCAGAAAAGAGAGCCGCTGCCACCTACTGGCTTCACTGTGAAATACTGTGTTCCTGCCAGTGTTTACTGATTTATATCTTTTTTTTTTTCAGATCTATCTGATACTTTTTCTGCAGATTCTTGACATGCATCTGAATAAAATAAAATATAATTGAAAAAATAAATATATTTTATCAGTTCAGTTACAAATTTTTAACTCGTATAGATTTCATATGGTAATTTTAACAATTATGGTTTGCAGTTTAAGAAAACCAAAAGATTACATCCAATAAAAAATCAGAAATAAATAAAACAAGGCCACAGACAATCATTCATAAAAAGAAGTGTGTTAATGGAAGGATTAGTGGAAGGAAAAAGTGTGGTAGTCACAGATGTATCCATGACATGAGCTGCAACTGTGAGCTCATCTTGTAAACAAGGCCTCAACATAGCTAATGAGTTAGCTAATGAGTTAGCTAACGCTACCGCCAACAACACACAACAGCAAATCTTTCTTCTTAGCTCTTAATGGTCATTAACCAGAACTTCAATCAAACTTTACTCAAGTGGAAGCTTACAATACAGTCAAGTAAATGTGCTTTAGAATGAATTTATCCAGAAAAGTTTATTTAGGGGAAGCCACATGTTAGCACAACGCGCTAAGCTAAAGTGTAGCTCCACTGTTTGTGCATTTGCAGATTAGCAAAAGTGTATCTATCACTAATGATGTGGAATTAATGTATGTATGTTTGTTTCGCTTTTTCAAATGAAACAACTTTCAAATAGTATTCTAGTTGATTGAGATGAATGTGCATCATTTGTGTCATTCTGCAGGAATTCCCATCCTCATGGGAGCCATTATAATCCCATCATGCAGCAGCCAGCCTTGCTGACTGGTCATGTCACGCTCCCATCAAACCAGACTCTCAATGTGGGCGTGGCTCATGTCATGAGGCAGTCATCCACCAATAACAACTCCTCTTCCAAAAAGACCAAACAGCACCAGATGTCGACCAGGTATGCAAACTACTGATGAAGTCTTTTTAAATGAATTTATAGGGCTAAAGTATGATGTAATATCAATTTTTTTAGCTTTACATCCTGTTATGATGTTATTCCCTCATTAAAAACATACCTGGATTTTTGCCTTGATGTTTTCATGCATGTTTGAGGAATCCTTTAATCTCCATGGCAACCATTCAGCTGTGCATAAAGCCTGGCTGGACCTACCCCCACCTTCGAGACATAGCTCCTCCTCACAGCTGCAGTTTCCAAACTATGAGCTTCTGCCTCACGGAGGCCCCTCGAACTACCCCACACTGCTCCTTCAGACTAGCCAGCAGCAATTAGCAAACACCTGGTAGAAACGGGGCATCTGCTGAGCTCATCAGAGGAGCTACTTCTCAGATCAATGCTGGTAGTTGAATAGAGGAGTCATGTTGTGATGACTTCCTAAAGGCGGAGTTTCAGAAAGAGCAGAAGTTTTTAAAGAGACAGAGACCCAATTTCAAGGTTTTAAATTATGAAATATAATTTCTTTTAAGTCATTTTTGTTATATACAGAATTTTTAAAACAACTGAGGATAACACTGTTACTTGAATGTTCTATAAAATGGCACTAAGTACATAGTGCTGCCCCTTTAATGCTCCTGAATCTTCAGCATCAGTGGCCTGATCTCTCGCCTCCACCTCTGTTTTTCCAAGGAACGTGTCGACCTACGAGGTGTCGTCCTCCCAGATGGTGCTGTCGCCGCAGCGATCCAAGCGGGTGAAGGAGAACACGCCCCCCCGCTGCGCCGTGCTACAGAACGGGTCGGCATCCCACTGCCCACCGGCGCAGGGCTGCGCTGGAGGAGGGTGGGGCGCCAACGAAGCAGAGCAGGCTTCCAGCACCACCCGCGAACATCAGCACCAGCACCATGTCCCCAGACAGACCATCATCATCCCCGACACGCCCAGCCCCGCCGTCAGCATCATTACCATCAGCAGCGACTCAGAGGACGACGACCAGAAGCAGAACAACGGGTCGGTTCGGGTTTTTTCTTCAGCAGGAAACTGCAACATAATTAAGAAAACCGATTGGATTTTAGGTTTAAATTATTATTTTGGTTTTTTTTACAAATTTTTGTTGGACATTAAATTGCCTCGGTAAATATTGTGATAAACAATAATGTTATTGTTTTGAAACCATTTTCAAGTAATATGTTGATTATGGCCCTCTTAAACACAAATAAACTTTAATTTAGTAAAGAACCCATAACACTGGAATTAGGAGATGTTTAAAATATCCAAAATAAGATGCAACAAATAAAAACAACAATTATAACAGAAATAAAAACCACACAAGGAGAACCATAAATAAAATGGATTGTATTGTGATGTGTCATAAACTAAAATTAGCCAAAATAATTCAAAGTTCATAGCGACTCAGAGCAATATGAAAGGTCGCCTGCTCTCTTTCTTTCCTATTTTAAAGAGTGGGAACAAATTGAGAATTGAAATATGTTAAACATTCCTCCTAACTCTTTGTCTGTTTTCTGCAGCTCATCTTCCAAGCACAGAAAGAACGTCATCAGCTGTGTGACGGTCCATGATTCCCCAGAGTCAGACTGCTCCAGCCACAACAGCCCCTACAGCCTGGAGTCAAGACCCCACAACCATAACAACAACAACAGCTACGACACGAAAACCACCATCCTGGACAACTACAACAATGGGAACCCTCGCACAATCATCATCCCTCCGCTCAAGACACAGAACAGTGAAGTGCCCAGCGAATGTGAGCGGCTGATGCCAGGTAAACGCCGCTTTAATAATTCAGATAAAGGTAAAAGTTGCTGCTTTGCAGGTGAACAGATTTATTTATTTTTCTACTGAACAGATGGACTGAATCATCAGAATATAGCTTACAAGTTTAAATCCTCCAATGGAGTGACATTGGGCAATAATCACATACCAGGGGGCGTGGCCTATCGACAGCAGCGCTCAGGACCACACCCGCTTCAGCAGCAGCCACTCAATCTCAGCCAGGTACAGTACGCAGCAAACAATCAATGTAACTGATCAATACGATGTTGTTTTGATTATGCTCCGTCATGGCAATATTTGCATGGCACTTATTATGCAAAATTCACACTTTGCTCATTTTTGGGCTTCTATTTTGGTTTCTACAGCTTCTGAAAGCAGCCCAAACACTTAAAAAAATACAAATAAAAATAATTAATCACTAACAGTTTTGGCAATAAGGTCACGTTTTTTTGTGTTTGGAAAATGAGCCATTTCAAAAACTTTCCGAATGTAACGTCACAAATCAGCAGATGCTACCCGTCACCTAGCAACCAAAGCAGAGCTCCAGAACATTTGGTCAGTTAGTTTTATCATTGTCAATTATTCTAACTATCAATCAGAGAGAAAAAAATTCCACATTCTACAGATTTTTCATTTCTAATATTTTATACAAAATTAGAAATGCATTAACAATGCAAATAAACAAATAATACAGTTAAAAAATACATATAATAAACTTTTTATTGCCTAAAATTAAATAATTAAATATACATTCCTTTAGTGAACGTTTGATTATTTGTAGCAAAGGATGCATCCAGAGATAAAAAAAAATACTTCTACCTTCAACATGTGAAATGTTCAGGGCTTTTTGCCTGTCTTAACACCAATATAACTGCGCGTTACCTAGCAACCCAAGCAGAGCTCCAGCTTGTTTGGTCAGCTCATTTTACTGCTGTATGCACTGTACAATGGCTGCTGGAAAAGACAAGTATTTTGTTGTTTACTTACCATCCAGAAACTACATGCTGCAGCCATGTTTTTGTTTTTATTTTTTGTGCAGGAGGCTCCACTTCTGCTTTTCAAAGATCTGTGTTTGTAAAGCTGTGCATCTGTTTGCAGCTATTTTCCTGTGCGAGTGTAAATGTTGTTATGAGGCGTGGCCAGCAGCAGCTTATTTGCATTTGGAGGGACAGAGACCCTAAAGCAGCTCGTACAGGAGCTCAGAAATGATCAGACTAAACTCTCATTATCTAAGAATGATTTTGTGTGAAACATGTAATGAGCATGTTTTGTATAGACCATAGCTCTATCCTAACCTGTTGAAGGAACTCTGTGGGTTTGTCTGTTCTTTCAGGCTCAGCAGCACATGGTGGCCGAGCGAAACGCAGGACACCGCCGGCAGCAGGCCTACATCACCCCCAACATCGCAGCTCAAGCCCCGTATTCCTTCCATCACAACAGCCCCTCCCACACGGGCGGCGTCCATCCACACCTGGCCGCCACCCACCTGCCCAGCCAGCCCCACCTGTACACCTACACGGCCCCCGCCGCCCTGGGCTCCACCGGCACCGTGGCCCACCTGGTGGCGTCGCAGGGCTCGGCGCGCCACGCCGTCCAGCACGGGAGCTACCCCCCCAGCATCGTCCACCAGGTCCCAGTCAGCGTGAGCCACCGCGTCCTGCCGTCGCCCACAATGCACCACAGCCAGTACCAGGCCCAGTTCGCCCACCAGGCCTACATCAGCACCTCACCCGCCTCCACTGTCTACACTGGATACCCACTGAGCCCCACCAAGGTCAACCAGTATCCTTACCTCTAGAGACGAGCCGGACTGACACTGAAGGGGCCCGACCCCCGACCCAGCGATGCTGCTTCCTGCACTGCAAAAACACAAAACCTCACCACGTATTTTTAGTCTAGTTTCTGATGCAAATATACAGCTCCCTTGAAATAATACAAAACTTACAAGTAACTTTTCAGCAAGAAATAGGAGCTTGTTCAATAATTAATTAATATTATTGATGTGAGATTACTGGTAGATAGAGTGTCCAAGTACTCAAGTAAGAGTAGCACCACTTCAACAAATTTTTATTCAAGTAAAAGTAAAAAGTAGCTGTCCAAGAAATTACTCAAGTAAGAGTAAAAAAGTATTTGGAAAGCTACATCAGTCATTTAATATTTCAAAATTACAACATCAGACCACTAAGGTTATGTGGAATTGTAGGTATTTTAAAGACCAAAATGAAAATAATTCATATAACTAATTATTAAAAAGTAACAAAAACAGGAAAAAGAAATATTTTTTCTAAATCAGTTCCTTTCAGCACATAACTTAACAAAAATTGCCAATATTTGTCTGGTGAATTATTAGTTGTTATTCATTCAGTGAAGTTAATCACACTGGGTATCCAGAAATTTTACTCAAATAAGAGTAAAATTTACAAAAAGTAAATATTTTTGTAAGTAAGCTCTGGTTAATATTGATGAAAATGAAGATATAATTCAAATAATCTGCCAGGGGAACAAGACACTTTCCCTGTATTATAAATTACAATATGAGAAAAGTATTTTTTCCACTGTCAGATAATTACATATAACTAGTACTTTTTAAATAAAATTAAGAAATTAAGCTCCCATATCTTGCTGAAAAGTTACATTTAAGTTAGTTTTGCCGTATTTCAGGTCTACTAAGATATCTGCACCAATAAGTGGATCAAAAGTCTTGGTGAGATTTTGTGTTTTTGCAGTGTTCATCCTCCATCCCATCCTCTCCTCGACCTCAGACATGAACAGAGACAGAGGAACATGCAACCCTCATGAAGCTGTCATGTGTAACTTGAAGAAGGAATGACTGAACAGAAGGAAACATGACTCAGATCCTCTGGAGAAGAGAAAAAAGATGGCGACTGTTTTTCTTCTTTTGACCATTTTCCCCCCAGAAAAGGGCCAGTTCCGCTTTTGTTTCCCTTCCCTTTGCTTTCCTTTACGAAAGAAGCAACGTCTCGTTAGTTTTTTGGGGGAAGTTTTGAGGACAGCGGATGTTTTAGGATTTATTTCATTTGTTTCCCCGCTCTCCTCTCCCGTCCCCCGCCTAAATATGTTTGGGACTGTTGAATAGGTGGGCAATATTGACTGGAAGTTTGAATTCCCAAAAGCTTTGGGACTTGGTGAAATACGGAAACCTGCTGCTCTTCAAAGATAAAAAAAATACTGATGGCCTTGAACTGTCTTAGTATTTCCAAATCAGCGGAGGCGTGGGGTGAAAACGAAGAGAGGAAACTCCGCCCACTCCGCCTCCTCCAGCAGAGGAGGGAACTGGAAATCTAACCAACAGAAGACAACAAATCTTTTAGTGTATTTATAGATATTTTTCCTTTGTTTTTTCCACCTTCAGTTTGGTCTAGGTGTCTTAGCTGGGCCCCGTGTATAGAATGTAGCAGTATGCACCTGTTTTTATTTCTTTTTTAATTCCCTTGATACCAATAGAGTTATTTCTTATTTTTTCTTCTTCAATGTGATTGCACAAAGTGGTTATAATAACATAGGCATGTACAACGTGATTGTCTGTGTGCTACTGTCAGCCATGCGTGTGTAGCTCATCTCCACAGGATCCTCCTCAAGTCTTTAGATGTCGATCGTCGTTCCCTCGTAGTGCCTTACAGATTTACCGACACAGTTTACTCGGCTCGGGTCCCGAAAGCCGCGAGAGACTACGGCTAAACTTAGCGAGACGCGTTTTCCCCGGTTTCACATCTTAATCGGGACACTTGTAGGTTTCTTCCAGGTGTAGGCTCAGCCCTCGCTGTTTCACAACCACAGCGTCCCGCAGATGATGAAGATTAATGTCAAAGCAGAAATCACGCTGAGCTGATTTTTTTGTTGTTATTGTTGTGTGTGCATGAGATAATTTGCCTGGGGTACTTACCAAAGTCAGAGATAAAGTCATGTTACACTTCGCTCTGGAAATTCATGTAAATATAAAAAGATAGATGTAGAGTGAAGCTGTAGCTGTTTTCCTCGTTTTCTGCTAATCACACGAGAAAACGTGCGTCACGATTCGGAGGCACAGACGTCAGCTCAGTTGTTTTGAGGTTACAGGATACAGTTTGAGACACAACAGAGTTTTTGGTGCATCTCAGTGAATTAGATTATGACAAAATGTTCAAAAAAAACCTAAAGAAAATTTGTATATTTCAGTAATTTCTTTTTGTTAATTATGATTATGGCTTGCAGCAAATGAAACCCAAAATTGAATCTTTAATAAAACTAGAAAGTACAAAAAAATCCGACTTTTAAGAAAGAAATTTTTTACATAATCATGGAGAAAACTGCTTTGAATATTCACTACAAAGAGGGTAAAATATAACGCTGAAATTTAGCTGTTTCAAGCTTATTCATGGAAAATTCAGTGGAAGGAAAATCTAGCACAGTCGTACAACAGTCATTAAACAGATATTTGTAGTGTAGTCATGAACACGTCCTGTCAGAAAATTAAACTAACCTATAAAAAGCTAAAATGTGTATTATATCTTCCTCCAGACTCTGTGTTGTTGATTTTCAAATAAATCTCAAATTTACTTTAAAAAAATAGTCTGAAAAGATTATGTTTTTAACCAGTCTTTTTCCTTCCACTCAACTTTCCACCAATATTCTTATTGGCTGACTGTGTCAATGAGTCAGCCATCTTTCCTTTGATTTTGTCATAATCATTACATTTAACAGAAATAAATCACTCTTTTCTTCAACAAATGCTAATTTCTTGAGATGCACCTGTATTTTTCAAGGTTAAGAGCTAGTCTGAGAGAAGGGCCTGACAGAAAGTGATTGTTGCCATGAGGTAGTTCAACAGACAGAGCACAGAGGGATGTTTGGAAGAGAAACCGAACGGGGTGAAGGAAAGGGGCTGGTTGGAAGCGTAGGGTCCGTTCAGGAACGGGGGGAACTCTCCATCTTAAAAGGGACTTAAAATGGTTGCAAGTTGGCAATGAGCAGGTTGATAGTTACACTGAGCCGCGGCGGGCGCTGCCTCACCTGGCGGTGGCGGCGCTCCTAAGTATCTGACATATTGTTTGTGAGCTCTGATGATGCGAGCGCAGCGTTAGCAGCGGCGCTGCAGGGAGAGCGGACGGGAAACGGGACGCGCATGCACCTGGAAGGGGCGCCTTATGGATGTTTTCGTCACTGCTGTCCATTTGTCTTCGATCCCGGTACACCACGGATATCGCCATGCCGACGGGGCGGGGATGCCTGAGCACTTAGAGAACCAATAGGGCTGCCGCTTTGTGTGTTTGCTGCTTGATTTTATTTAGCCAATAGTACAAATAACCATTTGCCCTATTGAATGAACATGGGCACATCAGAACTGCTGGTGGTCTAGTCAAAGCCTTCTGCCCTCCTCCTTGGTATGCCATAGTACTTGCATTTGAAGTGATTTTTTTTTCTCTCTTTTTAACTTATCTTCATTTTCTTTTACATGGCTGTAGTACTTGTGTTTATTTTTTAGAGATTGTTGCAATAATTCTTGTGGACGTTTTATCAAAATGCGTGTGCGTGTTTTTATGATATTTCGGGCTTATTTGGGTTTTGTAACCTGGTGTACAGTGATGTTTCGTACTGGGTGAAGGTGGGTGCCCCTGTGTAAAGTGTTGCAACACTGCTGAGGGTGGGCAGGCTGATGGTAATCCACTGGGGTGCTTTCAGAAACCTGCTTTTGGGTAATCCAGCCGCCCTCTGGAGTCGGCTTTCATCCTGGTACTTTCCGCTCCCCGTTAACGCCTCGGGTCCAGGTACTTGAAGATGTGATTACATGGTATGTCGCTGGTTACATCAGGCGTCTCTGTTCTGTTGTTTTCTGTTTCATCTCCTTCGTTTCCTCTGGGTTGTTCAGGTCTGAGCACACGTGCATAACATGGAGGATTTCTGAATCAAACTACTGAAACATTCCACTGTTTTTGAGGGAATTTCACAACTACTGTCCACACCCGTCAGCATGAAGGCACCAAAGACTTTAACGAGATCGACCATGCACAGCACAGAACAAGCAATCCTCCTCGTTGTTGCCAGAATATCCAGGCAATAACTTCAAACGCTTCATAAAGTGTGGATTTCACTCTATGAAACCCATGTGTGTGAGGATTTAACATGCATACAGCACAGGTGTTTCTTTGTGGACTTTTAGCTACGACGCCATGATAAAGCAATTACCCCCTTGCAGATATCTTCTTTTTTCTCCGCACACTAAAATATTTTAAAAGATAACATGAACAGCTTTAAAGCTGTCCCAACCAACATGGCCGCCTTGTTAAATCATGAATTAACTGTCATAATTTTTTTGGCTCATTTCACTATCCACCTCATTGTGTAATTATTGCCAGAACAAGAAATAATTTTAATAGAATCCAACTGACAGAAGTAGGGAAAATATGTCAAAATGGTCTCTAAGGGAAAGTTCAAGGTTAAAACCATGAAGGCCTATCTTATTTTAAAAAACTAAACCAAAAAAAAGTATGTTTGCTCTACTTCTAGTGCAAATATCTTAGTCCACTTGAAATAACACAAAATGGAAGCAGATTGTTCCACTTATGGGAAAAATTTCTCATTAGTGAGACAATCTGCCAATGAAACTTGTACTTTTTCATCAATATTAAGGAATTATTAACTTAAAACAAGCTCCTATATCTTGGTGAAAAATTCTTTGCAATTTTGTTTTGTCTTATATCCAGTGTACTGAGATAATTGCAGTAGAAACTAGACAGAAATTACTTTGTTAAGATCTTTTGTTTTTGCAGCGTGGAACCATGAATTCTGTTTTCTAGCAGAAAACCATTTTTGTTAGCCCAGTTTAACTAGATTTATAAAGTGGGACGATGATCCAAAACAGCCAATCAACCTGTGATTGGCTGGAGTGGCCTGGCCAAAGTCCAAACTTAAGTCCAACTGAGATGCTGTGGCAGGTCGGTTTCCCACATGACGACTGTTTAAGAGAGACTTCAGTGCGTAGGAAGTGGGAGGGGCTAACGGTCGAAAGTCGGTAAGAAAGTCGCTAGATTTTATGCTAGTTGCGTTTTGAACAAAAGTTGCTGGAGGCGTCTGAAAAGTCGTTAAATGTAGCGACAAAGTTAATAAGTTAGCAACAGAGCTTCTGTCGAGACCACACCCCTCCACTCATACCCACATTTGGCCACGCCCCCCAGCGTGACTTAGCTCCGCCCACTTTGGTGGAATTTTTCCAAAATTGTCAGAGGTGAGGGCTAAGCTTTCACAGGGGAGTTAGTTACATTTAAACTGAATTTTCATGCACAGATGCCCTCCAATTAACATAACATCAAATAATTAAATTTTCCCTTAATAAATGATGTTTCAAATCATCTTTTGAAAACTTCTGTTTGCATTTACTCAGGTTTTCTTTGATAATAAGATATTTCTGATAATCTGAAACATTAAAAAACAGAAACAGAATAAAAGGGGTAAATACTTTCTCACAGCGCCGTATCAAAACATCTTTTTTCTATTTTTATTTTGAATTCTTCCACACTTTTTACCTGTTAAAATGAAACCAGAAATGAATGATCATGCCTTTTCTCTCCTGATTGTTGTTTTCTGTTTTTAATGTGTTAGCTTTATTGTTGTTGTAGGAAAGCTAATTTTAAAAGGTTTAAGAGTTGACCTGCAAAAATGAATAACCCAAATTGTATGAAGTATACCTTTAAAGATCATGGTCACCTGCACAAAACGAATGTAACATTATGTGACCCAACCACATCTGTCATGGCTTTTGATCTCTCGGTGGGTGATTATTTTATTGATTTGTGACCCATGCATGGCACAATGACTATACAACTGGTTTCCATCAAAACCCCACTAAAAACCAACAATGTAATGTTGCCTATTATCATAATTAGGAGATATAAATGCTCTTATTTTTGCAAAATGAAACAACACTGTGGAAGTTGATTTGTATGATATGTTTGTCTGTTTCTGTTTCACATAACCAACATTTTATGGATTACTGAGGAAAAAGAGGGTCAGAAAAGTGAGCATCATCGTAGATAGAGTGACCTTAAAATTACCAAAATGTGCTTAAGTAGCGTTTAAAAATGTTCGGTGTTGCTGAGGTGTGTACAGCCTTCCCAGATAGCAACGTTAATGTTAACTACTGCCTTCCAAATAACCAACGATACCTCCAAAGCTTTAAAAGGTGACATTTTAATTAGTGGAAACTGAAACAAGGCAGCGTGTCCATCTCTCTGTCGTCCTCCTGTCGAAAAGCGCTCAAACTTCCAGTCCTGCTTACGGTGTTGCTCATCCCGACAAACATTCCCGACAGTGTTACTTGCAGCGCCGCAGCAGTCGTTCTGAAATGACTCACAGCTCGTTAAAAACACACCTGCAACACCTGCGCTGCAGAAATACCTGGCTGGACCTGCAGCTGCTTCCCAAAGGTCAAAGGAGATGAAGACAGGTGTTATGTCACAGAGAAATGCATAATGTAGTTACACAACATTCTCAAAGCCCCTTTGGATACATGTTTTTATTATTCTTATTATTTAAGCCTTTTGTTAATTGGATCTATTCCTTTCGCTGGTTATTCCTCGGGGGAATTCAGGGTTGGGTGGTCATGGTTTGATGCCTTCATTGACTGATTCAATTTTTCAACACCTCCAGTTATAATTATTGTGTATAAAACCTGCTAAAGAGAAAGAACTGCTTACTTGAAGTAACTTAGGTCCTGATTTTATAACAGAATTATTGTACATACCATCTATTGTTTTTTTATGAGGAATCATGTAACTTGAATGTGCTAGAGTTAGATTTGAAAAGCTTTTTTTGTTTGTTTTTAAATTTCTTTGGGAAAATATTCAGCTTACATCAGAAATCAGAGCGGTACTGAATTTAATTTAGTTTTCTGGGGACTACTACACTTAAAAAAATTTAAAAAAATATGTTTCTGATTCTTTGATAGAAGTAGAGATGATTTGATTCCAACATAAAATGTAATTTAATATATAAGATTTTTCTTATCTATGCATAAAACTTGTGTTTGTAATCTTTATCAGATGTTTTTTTAATCTAAAAAAGTTTGGAAAATACCTGCTGTTGTGTCTGTGGACTGAAAGTAATGAAAGTTCTTAGTTTTGATGCATTTAATATTTTTTTTTTCCTGAAGGAAGAAATTGGCCGATTCAAATATTCCCTAGAAACTATGAGTGGTAAATAATAAGTTAACTTTTAAAGGACAGAGAATAGGAGCGCATCAAACCCTGACCCCCTTTTTTGCGTCTATTGCTGTATGGTTTCTCAATGTTGTGATATTTAATTCTTTGTCAATGAAGCTAATGTGTGCTGCAGTATTTCCTAGTATACATCTCTGTTGATGGTCTTTTCTTAATTAGTTTTGTTTATCGGGGAGTGATGTCTCATTATTTCAATCTGTTATTGTAGCGTTTTATGTATACCCTGTTCCTTAGCCTAATATTATCAAGTATGTTATGAGAATGGATATTTTACTGGCTTTATAGAATGTTTTAAAATAAATATAATATTGACAATAAGAAAAAAAGGATTATTTAAACCTCCTAACACGTTGACTACATGCTACTAAGCGCTTGTGTTTTTCCATTAGGATATTGTGTGCTTCTCTTAATCATTTTCGTTGTAGAAAAAAATGAGTGAATTTATATTAGGCTTTGAAAAACTAATGACACAATTGTAAATTTTCCAGGAGGACTTTTATTAGACAAACGGCATCATCAGATAGAAGAAAATAGTAATTTTAATTGTCCTCCTTACTAACTGTAGGATGAGAAGGGGCTCGCGTTGTGGTGAACTATGTTCTAGCTTGTTATTCACTGTTACTTTTGATCATTTTTTTGGGTCTCAGAGGTGAATCGAGTTAATGAGAATTTGTAAGCTCACATATGCATATTGTATATGTGTAGAAATGTAATCACACTTTGTCTTGGATTTACATTAAACTGTTAAGTCACGGCAACAGTCTCCACTTTTTTATTCCATGGTGTGTGATCTTCAGGATAGCTCTGTGTCCAGTTCACTTCAGTTTGTTTCTATAGCAACAATTCACAACAAATGTCGCCTCAAAGCACTTTACAAAAAGAAAAAAATATTCAAATTAGTTTAAAATGTTTTGCTTTGAGTCACTGACTTACAGCATTTACTTCTCCTGATGTAGCAACATTGCAAAATCGCTTGCATCGTCGTTGACAGCTGTCACTCATACTGAGGATGCATGTGGCAACAGTGGAGAGGAAAAACTTCCCTTTAGCAGGAAGAAACCTCCAGCAGAACCAGAACTTTGCCCAGTACAATCTGCCACTTTCCAAGGCTTGAGAAAACTGAGCAGAGACACAAAAAGAAACTGATTTACTGATCCAGGAGAACTTTCCACACTCACGAAAAGTAAAATGTTAACATGAGAGAGAGAACAATTAGTTAATGGCAGCTTTATCTCAACTGATGCCGCCCTCCAGGAACGTTTCACAGCTAAACAGAGCGCCACACAAGAGAAACTGTAACGCTACCAGTTGAAATAACAGAAAAACAATGTAAGTTGGAGAGTAATAGAAGAAGAAAGTCAGGAAAAGTGGTCCATCGACAGCTTCTTCCTAGCCCTACACCGCATCCCAACTGGGAAAACTTTGCTGTTTTAACTATAAAACTTCATCGAAAAGGAAAGTTTTAAGCTTCGTCTTAAAATTAAACATGGGCGTCTTCCTTCCTAAAATGTTAAAAAAATACAGGTGCAAGCGTTATGAAACTGCATGTGATAACTTTTTACAAAGGTGAATTAAACTTATTTAGATAATATGAATACAAACCAATGTGTAGGTGGGCAACATTTTCTAAACATAAAATAGAAAGCATTCAACCTAAAAAGTTAGAAACCCGTACACCTTTCTTTTATTAAGGGAAACATCTGTCAGTTTTCAGGACCTATGCATATTGTATGTATAAATCACAAAAATTAACGATTACAATACAATTATTTTGCATTCTTAGTTGAAAAAGAAACCATGAACCCTGAGTGCTTTTAACTTGGTGACTTTGGATTCGGGTGAAAACAGTTTGAGCACTGCCCTACTGAAACCTTAATAGGACCACTTTGCCACCACTAGGTGTCAGCATGCACCAAAATGTTAACTTGCAATAAATGACAATGACGTGATGGGGTTTTGTTGATTATCTCCATTTCATTGAAAACTACCAAATAGAAAAACCTTCCAGGTACAAGTTCTGCAGGCTTTGAAAGCAAACAGCTTCTTGGATTATGGTATGACACTGCTTTCTGGAGCGACTCAGTTTAACGAAATAAGCAGCAAAATAAACAATCATTCTTAATTTTTTTTTATCCCACACTATTTGTAAACGCTGCGTTTTAATGTAGCTTCAAATTGTGATTGAATTCAAAGTTAAACATAAAGGAGTTTAAAGTTTAAATATAGGACTGCATAAAAACTGAAGGACTCATTAAATGGCTCATAAGGAAGGTAATCCAATTTAGCAGATAAAAAGCTGACACGAATATGTCTCCCATAGATGTTAATGCATCATTGCATGAAGTAACGTTGCCGTGGAAGCCGCAGACGCCTGTGCGGGAGGACCAACCTAATATTAAAAGGCAAACCTGATCGATATAAGCGTCAGCCAATCAGAATGGGGCTGGATTAGCAAGAGACGAATCAGAACTGCCGGGGGGCGGGGCTAAGCCATCAGGACGCGAGGGGGTAACTGGTAACTGAAATTGTGTCACATCACAAGGAGCTATCAGGTCCGGAGCAGCACGCTTTCTCCAAAATAACTTCAAAACAAGCAAGGTTCTCATAAAGCGCTTCATATAAAGGATTTTATTCTTTCCAAGGATATTTTCTCCCCACCTTCACGTAAACTGTCCGAGTCGGAGCTCGCTTTTTATGGGTAAGTGCGCAGCTATGAGCTGGCTGAGAGGACAGTCCGCTCCGGGAAGAAAAAGGGGGATAACCGTTTTATCCGAGCTAGCTTTTGGAAATATCACCCGAGTGCGGATGCTATCAGCGCTTAGCCTTTTTCAGCGGCACCCAAAAAGGGAATATTAGCTTTTTGTAGCTTCATGAGGAGCCACATGATGGCTAAGCTCAGAGTAACGGGACGGGGTAAGGACGGAGGCTGAAGTGTGTCTGGATGACAGAGCTAGCCGCTCTGTTTCACCTCTGGTAGAGATAAATTAAAACCCTGGAAACTGTTTTAAAAACCTCTACATATATATTTAATTCCTCAAAATGGGGAACACAATAGAACATGCTGCGCAAGTAAAACAGATTTGTTCTCACCTAAACTTGCTACAGTGGGAAAATTAAAAAAGTTTAAAAGAACTCCAGCTGTGACAAACAATGCTGGAGGATGTTTAATTTTGTTTATCACAACACAGCAATGAGGGGACTATTAAAGTCTCCAAATTTAATGTATTCATCAGGATTTTGTTTTATTCACCCATTTTTCTTTCCAAAATATCCCTACCTCAGATTGGATGGAGAGCATTTGTGAATATCAGTATCAAAGACTTTGCTCACAGACTCACAATTTGTCTGGAGTTTGGCTAGGTCATTTTACATAGATATGCTTTGATTCAAACTATCCGTTTTAGCTTTGTCCGCTTACTTAGGCTGGTTGTCCTCCTGGAAGTGGATGATCTGTCCTACGTTGTCGTCCTACATGGAAGACAACATGCAAAAGACAACATCTTTTGCATGTTGTCTTCCATGTAGGCAGGAAGGAGTTCCAGTAGCAGCCTGTCTTTCCATGAATCTAAAAAGGCCTCTGACTGAAGCCTGTTGCTGTTTGATTATTATGAGATGCTAACACCATGTTTCCACAATTTCCCTGAGGGTAAATCCCAAAGGGATGAATAAAGTTTCTGTCTGTCTGTCTATCTATTTAACTAACTAACTAACTAACTAACTAACTAACTAACTAACTAACTAACTAACTAACTAACAGCTCATTAGAGGAGCATCAGAGATAATATTAACATGTCCATTAGTTTTTCGTAAGCACTGCTAATCCACTTACTTTGCTTTTGCCACTCCTTTAAATCTCTGCGCATTATGATGGATGGATAGATGGGTTAAACTTCCTCCTTCTCTCTCTGCTCCTTGGTTCTCCTTTTCAACTCATCTGGGATTTTGGGTCAAAGTTCAAGAATTATTTTAGCTTTTAAGATGCTAATCAGCTGCTCCCAGTTGGAAAAACAATTGCTTGTTTCTACAGCTACGCATCATAACTGTTTAAAAGAAAAAAGTACAAGCAAAAATCTTTCTAGCTGCAAAATGAGAGGGATTAATTGTTCAAATTAAGAAAACAGAACAAAAAAAAAAAGACTCGGATTCAGTTCCACACATGCAGACTCTGCTTCCTAATGAGGTGACCTGTAATGGGAACTGGTTGGTCTGGATCTTATTTAGGGGTATCAGAGTAAAGAGGTTTATAATTTGTCATCTTCCTAAAATAATTGCCTAATAATTTGGTGCCGCTGTAATTTTTTGTCAGAGAAAAAAAAAAATGTCTCCACCTCTTTTTTTTTCCAAAAGATGTTTCAGGCAGAAAAAAGTCACTTTTGACAAAAAAAAAATGAAAAGGGTCATTATTCCAGGAAGGTGACAGAATGTAAAAAAGATTCTGTCTTTTCCTTCCACTTTATAGTTCTGTCCTGCTTTGTGTTGATCTCTCACATAAAATCCCAATTAAATTCACTGAAATTGGTGGTTTTAATCTGTATTGTTTTTTTTACTGAAGTGAGCTGTAATTTTGACTGTAAAGCACATGGAGTTTAGCATTTAGCATCAGTTTGCATCTCTGTTGTCTCCCTGCAGCCTTTGACCTCTGGAGGAGGATGCTCCTGTAGGAGTAATTCAAGCCTCTGTTGGTTGATGCGATGAATCTTCACTTCTTAAGCGGATGAAATGCCTTGAAGCTTGCACCGCCGTACCATGGCAGGTTTTCTCTCCGCTGTGGGTTTGGCGGTGATGCTCCAGGCTCTGATGCGTGACCAGTGTGCAGCGTTTCTGGGGATGACAGTGTTGGTAACGCTGATCTCTGCTGGCTCACCTCTTCTAGGTAAGAGAACACCTTTATACAACTCACTGAAACTCAATCCACTGACTTAAACTTTGTGTTATGTAAGTGGCTTCGATACCTATCGCGTGGCGCATCCTGCTGCGTTTGAGAAGCAGATTGATGCATGCAACACATTCTGTAATCTGCATGGGTTTTGTAAAACAAATTGCAAAAATATAACTGTTAAAAAACAGGAGCAACAATTGCTTTGGAATCATGATCACAAAATATTTATATATTTGGACAAGTTTCACAAACAGTTTAAACAGAACATATATTATTCAATATATTTCAGCATCTATTTGTCTAGTTATTTGACAACAGTATAGTTTCTCTGCTTTTATATGATAATTTTTTCTTTACATATGAGATTTTTGGGGAGTTCTATTTGCAGGACTCCAGATAAACCTTTTGCACTGGTTGCACTGGTGAAGCTAACTTTTTTTAGCTTAGTTGCACCAAAGTTTTCAATGGCATTGCATTTAACGTTGCAGTTTTACAAGTTTTTTTTTTTTCCATCACTGTATTTGGAGGCAATATTGACTAGCAAATAACGATCAACAGTCTAGTAAACATAAAGTTCTTTATTTGAATCAGAATTTTAGAAGTCGGGTAACTTAGTGAAATTGGTAGGCATTGTGTTTCTCACCTCTAAAGGACATTTAAGGTATTATTCTGTTATTTTGTTTTATATTCAGACATATATCTGTTCTGCTAATGTTTGCTGAGAGTAATTAGGATTTTATCTTGATGTATTTCTGTTCTGGTTCTTCTTCTCTTGCTTCAGTGTCTGCTTTATCCAGCCTCCACCATTCTGATCAGTATGTGACATGGTTTCTCAAATGTTGGAGACTCTTTGCACAATTGCAGCCTTGTTTGTGGAGTGCAGGGCAGCTGCACTGGGGTGCTTCAATTTAAGCTGCAACCTTTGCATCTTGAATCTACTGGCTAAAGTCAAAGATCTGACATTTGGCTTTCAGACTCAAGAGCCAAACAAAGAGTAAATGTCTGAATCTGCTAGATAGACATTCTCCCTTTACTTAAATGTATTGATGCTGACGTTATCCAATCAATGCAACTCCCAAGGGAGTTGAAAAAAATCTGCTTTGTTACTTTTTAGCAGGATTTAGCAGTAAAAATGTCAGGAAATGAGGAATTAGTGAATCAAAGTTCTGTTGAAATGATAACACAGCCATTAATGTAATTAACTACAGTTTTCCAATTATTGCATTGGTCATATTTGTGATACAAAAAGAAAGGTAAGCAGTGCTTTAAATGGAGCTGCTTGGAATTATATATATATATATATATATATATATATATATATATATATAATCGCTGTTTTCTTCTTTCCTCATGTTCTCATCTGTGCTGCTGTGAGATTCAGTCCAACTGGCTGAACATTACATCAGCATGAAGTTCGTTACACTTTACAGTTCAACAGTCCTTTGAATACCACACACTGATATTGAGATAATGATATATTGTGCTGCCTTAGGTCAAAGATATTTTTGCCTCTTAATTCACTTACTCCAGTTTTTTGCAAAAAATTTCACGGAAAATCAACGGATATCCAATTATTTATTTTTTTTGCGTTAATGTATAATTGTGAGTTCACTGCAAATTTTCTGTTAAATTGGTCAAAAAGATTTGGTTTAAGTGATGCTAACTCCCACCTGTAGGTGGCAGTAGTTCTTACTTCTACACTGCTGCCTCAACCTTCCTTGATCTGTGATCGATGTGGCAAGTAACAAAAAGTCACTTTTACTGTCGTACATAATTCCATTCAAATATTTGTAAAATTAACAATCTCTTTTGACACTGTCAATAAGTTATATGCTATCTTAAACAGTTAATCGGATTAATTGTGATAAATCCATTATTGAATATAATCGTCAACTAATTTGTAATCGATTAATCGTTAACAAGAGTAAGCATGCTCAAGAAAGGCCATTTTCTGAAACGACACAGTGACAGCAGTAATTAAGCAAAAACTGTGTAAAAATATCTACATATTGCATCGAAGATTAAACATAAACCTTCTTTATTTGTAAATGCTTCACCCAAAACTCATGTGGCAATTCTGTAAAAAAAAAAAAAAAAATCTCTTATTTAGCATCTTTTGCTATCAAATTATTAATTGGTTAATCAAAAAACTAATCAACAGATCAGCCCTACTCTGTATTGATGTTCAGTTCAGCGGAAAGGGCTGAGCTTATTTAGTACTTTTTAGATTTAGTACTTTTTGTTGCATTCCTTTACTGTATGCATAGCTTCAAATGATCAAGCCTACACTAAAGGAATGCCGCCTCACTGCCAGGAGACGTGTACTACACAACTCATCCTGCTGTTATATATCATTATAATACCAAGGTAGTTCAGAGAAAAATTTGCCATGCAGCTCGAATTTTGCCACAACACTATCTAAGAGTGAATATCATAAAATTAGATTGGTTATTTCTTTCCAATTCAATAAAGAGCGCTGTGATTTTCACTTCAGCTGTTGTTTTTCCTCTCTGCACTGAATTGGTTGACAAATTGGGCAGATGAAGCTGAGGGCCAGCAAACCCCCGTCTAATTACCAGCCCGGTCTGTTGCCACACAAAATCTGATCTGTTTTGGATGACAATATGTCCATTCATTGTTGATTAGAGCCAGGAGCAGCTACAGATCAATGGTTAGAAGCTATCAGAAGCCAAACTCTGGGTAATGTTGAACTGAGCGGGCCCGCTGCTGACCCCAAACCCACCAGCCTGTCCCGGCCACCGTCATGGCTCGGCTGAGAACAGAGGAAGCAGATCTGCAGGTTGGGAGGGGGTGAGAGGCACCAAACAGACACAAAGGATGAACAATAATTTCAAGATGGCCGACACATCTGACTGAGCTCTACTGATATGTGGAAGAAAAATGACGTGAATATTTTTCTTTTTTGCACTAACACGCTGTTAGTCCAAGAGTTGTTTTTTTTATTGTTATGTTGTGTTTTAATGTACAGCACTTTGTATCAGCTGTGGTTGTTTTAAAGTGCTTTATAAATAAAGTTGGTATGGTATGAAAATAGGATTCAGAATGTCAGATATAATTAGATTAAACTGAAAGTCAAAAACTGTGTCTCAGTTCAGGATTCAGAAGGAACCAATCTGACAATCTTTTCTTTAAACTGTAATAATGGAAACTGTAATTTCAAGCTGTGATATTTTGAACTGTAGCTGTAAATTTGACTTTTTGTTACTGACTGATCACAGTAACAAATGTCTATAACTAGACGTCTGTAACTAGACATCAAGGAAGACTGCTTCAGTAGTATAGCATCACTTAAAAACAACAATTGTTTCCGTTTTGTGGAAAATTTGCAATAAATTGACAATTAGGGCAAAAACATTCGGGGATCTGTGGATTTTGTTCAAATTTCTGCGATCGCAGAATCGCGAAAAATTGAAGTGAGTGTTTTAAATGTTCCCCTAATCACTTGGAGGAACTAAATCTTTGATTACAATTCTTCGGTCTGTTGCTATGAAATGTTTTTAAATTCAAAGCTCTCGTTAAGATTTACTGTGAAGAATCTGAGCAGCTCATGGTCAAAAGCAAACTGCCGTAAGCAAAAAGCAGCATTTGATTTTAACTTTTAAGTTGTAAACATGTTTAATGAAAGGGCTTCTTGGCCTTTGACCTTATTTAGAAATGTGTTTTGGATCTTTGAACAAGAGATCTGAGAAGCCCTGCTGAATGTTAACAGCTTTTCCAGCCTTTTTTGAGGCCTTATTGTTCCATGTCCAAACATATGCGACCTCATTTTGAGCTCCTCCAGGCGAAATCATGTTGTTTTGGTCCTTTATGCATTACAAACCAACCAGTAAGCACTTCACTTTACCCGTCTCAGACTTTTAGAGCTGAAAGCTTCCTTCCAACCTCCCGGAGGTCCTTTCTGGACCCGGCAGACAAAGGGCCTGGACTCTGACCGCGGCCTGTGGGAGGATTGAGACAAAGTGCTGAGTGATGAGCGCCTCTCTGGATGCCTTCTTGTTTTCTAAAGAAAACCTAGATTAAGATTTTTTTTGTATTTTATGAGATTTTTTTTTGTGTGTGTGATTCTGAACCCAAAGTTTTGGAAATGACTGAAAAATGTTCAGGAAAGTCAGCTGTGGCCTGTAGTTCTGTTTGTTTCTAGTGGTCTCCCTCTCTGTTTCACCTCTTCCTTTTTCTCAATCGGACTCTTGTGCCGCTTTCCTCCCCTCCCCCGTTTGCTGCTCCCCTCTTTCTTTAACCCCCCACCCGCCACCCATTCCCTTATCTTACAAAGCGTCCCCTCAGGAAAGCAAAACAAGGGTCACATGAATGTTTTATGAGGTCTGTGCCTTGCAATCAGGTCTCCATTCCCAGGTTCATATTGGTCAAAATCAAAGCAGAGATAAAGTTTGCAACTTCTTTTGACTTATCAAACCATTAAATAAAGTGCAGATTTGTTTTTTTCCCTCCTTTCATTTGTTGAACTCTTCCATTTTTATTTCAGTGCTTGATAACTGTTATATTAACAGTGTTTTTATATGCAAGTGTTGCTTTCGGACGAAGCTGCAGCTTGTTTTCAGTTATTCAGCAGCCTGAGTTTTAACAGAGAGCCTGATCTCATTCGGCTCCACTGATAAAAACAATGCAATCTTTCCCATCTTAAAAGCTTCCCCGATAAACCGAATGTCAGCAGCTCAGCCGTATCTTGATTGTTGGATTTGGATCGCCGTTGGCGGCCGCTGCCAGCTGAAAAGAGCCAGTCACGCAAGGGGGCTCGGCTGAAAACAGAACCATGTGTGGGGTTGCAGTTAGCGAGCGTTATTACTAGAGAAACACGTCCTCCTGTCTCCTTCTCCTCCCAGAAATTACACAACCATTAAACAACTTTGCTTTGCAATAAAAAGTCTGAAAACAGAGAAAATGATGTCATTAGATTTTTTTTTCACTTGGTGTCCAGGCGTTCTTCACACCTAAACCACATGCTCTCTGTCAGCAGCAGCTTGGAAACCGTGTTCGAATCTAATTTGATCTAGATTAGTTATATATACTTATATCTGAAGGTTTCAAGTTGTTGTAACAGAATTGCTGTTGAAAATAATATTGATGTTGGCTTTACTTTGACCCACTCCTCCCTGAATGAACCCAGTTTCTGCAGGATGATTCATCATGCTTTGTTTTGTTGTGGGAGACTTTAAAACAGAAATCTGCTAACAGTAATAATCCTCGTCTTATTAGGATGGTTTTAACGTGACTGGCTGCTGCAATTCAAGCCTGGAACCAGATGCAAAACCAAACAGTGCAACTATGTCCTGTGCAAAATAATTAAAGGAGAAAAACACATTTAGTGTTACATCACAACTCTGCTTCTCTGACTGAGGAATTCATTACGATTTTATTATTTTACTGACCTGAACCTTCAGAGTTACATAAAGACAGTTACAAAGTCGACCTCCTGTCACCTGAAGAACATTTCCAGGATTAGAGAACAAATGTCCCAACATTATCTAGAAAAACTCATTAATGCATTTGTCTTTAGTCCCATCGATTACAGCAACAGCGTCTTCTCAGGTCTGACTAAAAGATCAATCCTCCAGCTGCAGCTGATCCAGAACTATGCTGCTGGCGTTCTGACTAAAACCAGGAAGATAGAGAACATCACCCAGTTCTACAGTCCTTCCAAAGAGAGAATAGATGTTAAAACACTATTGTTAGTTTATAAATCACTGAACAGCTTATCACCACAATACATTAAAGATCTGCTGTTGTTGTATCAACCTTCCAGACCCCTCAGGTCTTCTGGTTCTGGTCTGCATACCCAGAACCAAACATAGAGAAGCAGCATTCAACTCTATGCACGACAAATCTGGAACAAACTTCCAGAAAACTGCAAAACAGCTGAAACACCGAGTTTCTTTAAATAAAAGCTAAAACCCACCTGTTTAGAGCTGCCTTTGATTAACATATTTGATTATTATTCTTGATGATTTTGGCAAAATGTGACATTTGTTGCTTGTTTCATAATATTATCTTGGAAACACGTTGAACTGCCTTATTGCTGAAATCCGTGAAGCAAATAAACTTGACTCGGTGGAGGGCTCGGATGCAACATCTGGTAGCCTGTTGCATTTCAGGCGTGCATTAACACTCCATTCACCTATTTGGCTGAATGGAGGAACTGCCACTGCCGCTCATGACAGATATGGATCCGGATGTTCAGAACACTTACAGGAATTAATGATGATTGAAAAAGAAAAGATTAGAAAGTTTTCCTGATGCTGCTAAGGAATCTCATTTATATACCTCACAATAAAGTGCAGTTTTTTGCACAATTCATTTTTGAAAATCGACCCTTCAGTAGTCAGTCCAGTTTTCTCTCTGAGCGGCATGATTGGTGGAATTACAGGTGTTTGGTTTCATGGACTGGCCTGACAATGAGCAGCCAACCAACTGGAACCCTCTCCTGTTTCAGCGAACAGGTGGTGTGGCTGTGTCGTCTCTGAGACTTTCATCATACTTTACCCACAGTAATGGCCGCCCTAATCCAGGCTGAGCATCTATGTACGCCTGGTTGCTGTTTGCTGCAATAAACTTTGACCCACTTTGACGCATTCTAGCATTAATTATTAAAAACGGGATAAATTCTCTTTGTAGTTTGAAGTAATTGGGTATTATTTAAACAGTTATTTGATTATATTTTGTATGCTATAAATTGAAGTTTTTAAAAGACTCATAAAATGATAATGGAGCGAAGACTGTGCTGTAAACGGTGCATCCTCTCTCTAATCTGTAATTACCCGTGTCACTGTTTTCGTCCTTATTTCAGTCATTATTATTATCCATTGCCTTCCAGTAATCACAATTATCTCAATTAGGGGGCTATTTTTGTTGTCCTTTCACCCAAGCTTCATTGTCCCAAAAAGGTGACTGCTGATAAAGTCCTTTGTGGCCGTTGGGGCGTGTTTTAGATCAGCTGACATTTTGGGGTCACGAGCAGCAGCTTGACCTCAGACATCAGTGATCTCCTGCACGAGTCGGACTCTCTTTGATTTTTAAACAGTTTTCAGCCACATAAATATTTACAGTCATTGTCAGAAACCATGTGTGTTTCTGCAACAACCATTCAACCACACATTATTTAAATAATTAACTGTTTTTGTGCTCTCTCACTTTTACGCAAATAAGCTGTTACTAGTCAGACCCCCCAACTTGTTATTTAAACTTTATTCACATAAAAAGAGCTGCAAACAGATGAACAATGGTAAAAAGATGCATCTTTGACCCTGAGTCAGACCCAGAAGCAGAAGTAGAACCTCCAGCACAACCAACAAGGAGGTAGCAGTGGTTTCTAAATGTTAAGTCAACAACAAGACGGTTGTCTTTTCCTGCAGCCAACCAGTTGACCAAACATGCTTGTCTTCCAATCATGAATGGGGCGGAGCTAAGCTTGGGTTGCTTTGTGAGGGGTACTGCCTGCCGATTGTGACGTTAACGTAACTTTTTTTGTAAGTGCTTGACCTATTTCTAGAAGCAGTAGAAACCCAAATGGAAGTACAGAAATGTGCAAAAAATAGAATTTTGCATTATAGGTCCTCTTTACGAGCCTGTAGAAAGATCATGGTGCATCAGAGTAGCCTTTTCTTCCTTTGTCTTCTGTTCTTTTTAAAGCAGGTTAGCAGATGTTGCTATTCTCATTTACATGGTTTCCATTGCATTGAAGGCTAATCGCTTTATTATGTGCCCTGTATGTTTTCTGCGGGTGTGTGTGTCTCTACTGGTTTAGCAATTCTATTTAAGAACGTTTCTGGCACATTTACTCACCATCTGAAGACCGATGGGCATTACGGGGACTAAAGCCTGGTCATAAAGCAGTCAACCCTGTTTTTGGGGTCAAGGGTTAGGTTTAGAGGTATGGTGTGAATTAAGTTTTGTTCAAGGTTAGGGTGAGGAATAAACTGCTAAGGGTTGGGACTAAGTTAAGTGTTTGGGATAGGCATAATTGTAGTAAATAAAGTGAGTAAAAGTCAATACAAAGTCCTAATATGGGTAGAAATATGAACTTGTGTGTGTATACCCATCTGTGTGCTGCTTTCAAACACTTGGCACAGCAGCAAAGCGTTTGAACAGAAACCCTGGATGTTTCCCAAGTCCTTCCAGGCGGGTTCTTCTAAAGGGGCATGCTGACTTGATTAAGGTACCAATGTAGGTTATAATTAAGCCGGAAGTTTTCTTTAGGGATAAGTCAGCCACTTTCTGATTGTATGAAACGATGCAGTTGCAATGTTTTTATAGGTGATCTGCTTTCTCTTGTTAATATGAAGAATATCCTAACAGTCTGTTTCCACACTACAGAGAGCAGCAGTAGATGGCAGTTTAGATTTTAATGGAAATGTCAAGCAAAACTAAAAATTGTGCCTTTAAAGTTCACTATGAGCAGACATGTTGTTTTTCAGTTTGTTTTAGAAGATGTTTGTTTAGAAGATTTCTGGTAAAAACAAATTCAGCATCACCACATAAAGATGATAAGCTCTTTCACGTAGATGGTACTGTAAAACGACCTATAATGTATTTCTATGAATTATTTATGATCTATTTCCTCTCATGAAGCTATTTTTAACATGTCCATATCAGAGCAGTGTAACTGAGGCTCTTCCAAAAGAAAATTATGTTTGATTTAGTGTTAACGGTTAAACCAGAGAACTTTCTCTCATTTCAGGTTAGTTAGAATCACCAACATTATTTCCATTCGCTAAAAGCCAAAATTATGAGAGAAAGAAAATGTAAGATTTATTTACCTTTTGGTTCTCCTTTCCTTGTTTTTGTGATGGCCACACTGGAAGATTTACTTTGTTGTCTTTAAATCATGTTGTCTGTTATTGTCCATTTTAAATTGGCAGCAACTTTTCATTTCTCACTGTTTTAGTTATTCATTCTTTTTTATGAACATAAGCTTTGTTTTTAAAAAGCTAACTATTTTGGCGGGAGCTGTTGTTAATTCAGTATTAAAATAACTTCGTTCTGTAATTCTAATTTAATGTCTTTAGAATTTTTTTTAAATAATTGCTGTAAATGTAAATAAAGAACAAATGCCTCATCTGATTTGTGATGTAGGACATGTATTATTGTGTCACTTTTTGATACTTTGATAATACTCCAGCACTCAAAGGTTTACTTTCCTCCAGACTGAAGCATTATCTGTGTTCCTCTGCAGACGAGTCTCTGTTGGACTCAAACCCCTCCCCTGTCGAAGTTCTTGGAGGGGTTCCAAAGACAACAAGATCATCACCGTCCGCCTTACCAGACTCACATTATGCTGCCTTTAAGAACCCGGAGTCACTCGGTGCCCTGCTCTCCATTCCTGAACCAGTTCCCAAAGCAAGAACTGCTGACAGCGAGCTTTTAAAATCAGGGCATGGTGCTTCTGAAAACTCTAAATCTGTAGTGCCAAGGAATGTCTCTGTAGAGGAGACAGGTGTTCGAACAACTCCACCATTAAGACCCACTGGACTTCCCCAGGGATTTGAGGCGTCAGCTACAAGCTCCACTGAAAAGATGGGGGTTAGGACTGATCCTCACAAACAGGAATATAATTTTTCTCTATATTCCAAGATTTGGAAGCAACTACCCCAGTCTAATGCATCTCGGACAACCGTAAATCCTTCTGCTTTGAGAAAATCAACATTTCATCAAAGTCTTGATCATGAGGAAGAAACAACTTCAAGCCTGGTGCAGAATGGGACATTAAATCAAATGCAGTCAGTTGTGACCTCAGTGGCCAGCCCACCTCTTGAACCTCCTGAACTAGCTTTGTCTGAGTCTGAAAGTCAAAAAGTGGCTTCAAGCCGCCAGATAGTGCAGAACAATTCTGAACAGAACATGAACACACTACCTAGCTTAGATGAGATCATGGCTCCTGGCTACCATGTGCCTTTCATCACCCCCCAATCCTCGTTGGTTTTTTCTGACCCTAACCAGGTGCCTTCAGAGGACTTCTACCCTACCAACACCATGAATGTGGACTGGGGTTCTGGAGACTACTTGGAAACGATGTCCTTCTTCAACACGGATAATGATGATTACTCTCTGGTTACTAAGGTTCTCTCAGACCCATACGATATGGAGGACGACACTGAAATCTACGACACAGCCTTTCCTTCCAGAGTGGGCATATCACCTTCCTCCAGGCACCTTGGTTATGCCTCATCTCCTTCCAGCCTCATGACGCCATACCTCACCGTTCCTCCACATCAATCCATTTATCCATCCTCCCTTTCTACAAAGGCTTCCAATTTACTGCAACCGACTGATGTAGCTGGAACAGATGCACCTGACGTATCAGACATCGATTGGGGAGATGCCTTCACAATTCGACCAACAGATGTCCTCTTGCCTGACATGAACAGCTTAGAGTATTACACCACACAGCTGACAAAGGACAGCAATGCTTCAGAAACTGGAGCAGAGTACAGGCAGAATGTCACTGAGATGTCCATCAATGCTACATTGGCTCCACCCTCCACAGACGTCACCACTGATGGTAATCTGACAGAGGGTGAGTCCTCCAGCGATCTGTCAGGGTTTGGGCCTCATTATGAATCAACTACAGTAGTTACCACAGAGATCACTCCTCAGCTGAGCAATGCTTCTGAGTCTTTTCTTGATCCTTCCATCGTCCCAACCTACGTCTTAGATCCCTCTTCCTCTGTAAGGGATGGTCTAGTTTCCACCACAGGCTGGTTTACACATTCGCTCACCGTAGATATTGATTCCGCTATAGCAGAAGATTTACATCCAAGTGCAACATCTCTGCTACCAGAAGATTTAGCGTCGTCTTCTTCTCTGACAGACGTCCATTGGTTTGTTACAGAATCATTCAATGACGGTCCTACACTCATTACTCCCGTCATAACTGCAACTGCAGTCTTCTCTCCTGAACCTCCTGAAAACACCACTGCCATTGCAACTGACCTAATGTCCCAAGACTCATTTGCAACCGAACAAACCGGCGATATGACTCTAGTTTCAAATGAATCCATGTCTTACAATGTTACTCTAGTTCCTCCGGTTATGTTTGGTGATCAGAGCATGACGGAAGACGGAGCGGATAACCAAACCACAATGGTCACAAACCCAATAAGCAGTGAAGTTATTACTGCTGCGGCAACCACAAATCCAGCTGCCACAAATACCCCTCATCAGGCAACAACTGGATCTTCTGCCACCGCTGAAACCTCGACTAGTGTTAGCATCACTACTGCTACCAGCAAGCCAACCACAGCTCCATCAACTACATCAAGGCAGTACCTCTGCAAAGTTGACAACCCTGCTTATTTAACAAAGACTGGTAAGTCTGAAGTCTTTTTTTTTCGCCCTAGCTGTTATTAATGTGTAATGTTTGAATAAATATCCAAATATGAGAGACTACAACCTCAACCTTCTGCTTTGTGCAAGGTTTCCCGTCTGGGGTGACTGTTGGATTTGCCAAATCTCAAGTAAGAGACATTCTGAAAGTGGAGTTTAACAAGTCAGTGGAGCTGCAGGTAACATTGTTTTCTGTCATTACAAAAAGAACAAATAGCAACTTTGCAAGTACTACATTCAAAAACATTTTTGTTTTTGAGCCAACTAAAATTTTTAGGTGTACATTTTCCACAGTATTGGTTCACATTCCATAAACTAGTGGTGAATAAAAATAAAAAATACATCAAGTGAAGACAGCAAGTAGTTATGGCCAAACAAAGTGGTAAATGACAAGTCGATAAAAACAAGTCTACTTTATTCCATCATGTAGACATTTTTTAAACCACTGAAGTGTGGGAGGTAGCATTTTGGGCCAAGAGCTCATTATTATTTTCATTGCCACCATTAAGCAGATTTAGAGTCTTTGAACTTTCTTTTTATCCAACTCCACCCAATAGGGTCAAGTGGCAATTTGAGCTTTAATATGGTTTGAATTTCTCCTTGGATCCCTTGTCAGTAAGATTTTTAGACTGGGCAATCCCAGAAAATATGTAAATAGTTACCAGTTTGTTTGCAGTTACTCCAACATAAATCAGTTTTAGTTTCTTTTAATTGTTAGTTGTGAAAAATCTCCTTTCCAACTCAAGTCATTTGTAATTTTATGACCTCTTACCACAAACCTCTTCCCATTTTATATCTTTGGTAATTGTATTTGCTTCCAACTCCCATTTTCCCTTCATATCCTGGTAATTATCTGACAAATAAGGTTGTAGGTGTTTATATATATATTCAGTATTATTGACTTTTGTCTGATATTAACCTATAAAGAGGTAAATACCTTTTCTCATCACTGTAAGTGATTCTCTTTTTATATTTACTGTAAAGGTGGTTAGCCCTCCTCCACAGTTCGTCTTCCGGGTGGTGTCAGGTCCAGTTGTGTACACAGCCATATCTGTCATCAACGCTCTGCATAGGTCTGGCCGGCGCTTCCTCTATGTGTCCCCTAACCAAACGACACCGGACCGGAAGTACCAAGTCCACACAGGTGCATTTTCATCTCCTTAAATGTTCTTATGAAGCTGCTGCAGACGTTTTATCTGAGTCTCCCGGTGTCTCCTCTGCTGCAGTGTTGCAGTTTGTCCCGGGTCATGTTGACATGCGATACTGCAGCTTCTTTGAGAGCGTGGAGAAAGGTTTGATCATGGCTTTTGCAGAAGTACGGCGTCGGTCGAAGGAATCAAGCAACTTCACCATCCATGTGAGTGATCATTTAGGACTTTATGAAGGCTCACAACTGTCTATTAAACCTTTTGGAGAAAATGTAGCTTTATGATCTTTTTTTATTGTTTATTAATTTTGAAGTGGTGAGACTCCATTAGAAATAATAATCAAGTTAATTGCAAGTTCTATTTCAACACACTGCCCCCTGGAGCAGAGCAATTCTACATTATTATTATTAAGTGTGATTGAATATTAGTCTATCAGAGGTTTCAGGCACAGTAACCCTGATTCAAAGCCATTTTATTAAGACACTTTTTCTATTTTCAATGATAATTTTTCACTGCTTCTGGGTGTTTTAAATGATTGAATCAGTTCTTAGTTGTGTTTTTTGTGTATTGACTGGTTCTCTTTATTAATCAGTGCTCCCATTTGATGAGTTCATGCAGGTCTTGATGCTCAATTCAGATTATTTTTTTGCGTGGTCGTTCATGCTACTAAACAAATGCAACTGCACTCAGACTGATGTGTGAACAGTTTATGACTTTTAAAACGGACCGATGGCACAGAAAGATAACACAGACATCACACAGCAGCACTCTTTTTATGAAAGTATATTTAAGTTTTATAACATCTGATTTTTGGGATTCTTTTGTTTTAATCGTGAGCCTATTGATCTCTAGTGCTTTTTGTGAACCTCTTAAAACAAATATAGGAGCCCATATTTGTAACTATTCATATCCACACTGCTAAGTTCTGTTTCTTCCTTTTTCTAAAGCAAACTATGTCATAATGGGAATTTTTCAGTTGCTCTCTAAAAGACAAAATGTCTCATGCTCACAATCTTTGCACTTATTTTGCTTGTTTCAGATTCTAAACATCACCATGGCTACAAACAGATATGGGGAACAACAGCTGGCGAGGCAGCCAGTAGACATCACCTTCACTGTCAGTGGTTCTCGGGGTTATCTTATGGGGTCGAAGGTCAGCAACGCACTAATGAAGCTCACAATGGTAGAGTTTAGCTACTACATTGGTTTCCCTGTGCTGCAGATTGCAGAGCGTGAGTACTAAAATGTGGAAAAATGATTCTGCTTTTATTCCCTGCTGGTTCAGTAATGCTTACTTCTTTTTCCTTCAGCTTTCCATTATCCAGAGCTGAACACCAGTCAGCTGCTTCGCTCTTCCTGGGTTCGAACCGGTACAACGCTTCCAGTTTCTGCTCCATTCAATAAACTGAAAACAATCATGATTGAAATGACTTATGATTGGTTTGTTTATAGTTCTCCTGGGTGTTCTGGACAAGAAAATGAGCGAACGGACCTTTCAAGCCAACATGGAGCGCAGAGTGGCCTTGTTGCTTGGGGAAGCGATGGGACAAGTCAGGCGGGTCAAAAGAGCAACCGCTGTAGGCAACAGCAGCGTACAGGTAGCACACCTTTGCTCTCATTCAGAACGTTGGAAGAAAAGACATGAGCTTAAATCTGCTGTAACTTTATTTATTTGTAGTTTTTAATCAGAAAATCTAGAAACAACAAAGAATATGCAATAGTTTCACCAACAAAACTATAATCAAAGATATTCTGACAGCAGTTACACTTTATAACTTATATAATGTCACAACAAAAGTTCTCTAAAAGTTGTAAGTAACTCATTTTATTAATATTGTGCAGACTTCTAGTTGTTCTTAAAATGATGGAAGAACAAAAACCCTCTGGCCTAGATTAAACCACAGTGTTATTTCACAGTGATGACCCTCTGCAATAGATTTAAAATCATACATGAATCAAAGGAAGTTTGTAGCATTAGCAGGTTTTATTATTTAGATCTTGTGCAATGTATCCCATTTTAGGATAAATCACAAATGCAGCAGCAGCTTGCTTCCTAACTTCAAATCTTAAAGTATGTGAAATTGACAATTTATTTTAGATTTGCATCATGTTATAATGTTATTCTCTCATCAAAAACATACCCAGAGTGTTACTTACATTTTTATAGCACTTTATTATGCTTTAAAATGATATGTGCCTGGAAAATTCATAATGCCCACTTTAATGATCCAAGAGCACTGTGGCTGAGTTTATTCGTGCCTCAGAACAGAAATGATTTAAAATCCTAATGTTTACATTAACTGGGCAGTTGAAAAAGAAATGTCAGCTATTCAATCTGACTGTTAACAGAAATCATCACCAGATGAGTCTAAACTGCAGTAAATGTATTAAAAATTAACTTATCAGAAATGCTTGGTACTTTCTTTCCAAAAAAAAACCAAAGAAAAGCTCCACCTAATAGTTTAAGGTAAAGTAAGACGTACTACCTCCCAACCAGCGGATTTTTCTGGGGTAAATGTCTGTCTGGTTCTCTGTTTTCATCCTGGTAGATGCAGTGGAAAGTAATGGGGGTAAATAGTTGCCCCAGAAAGCAGCCCTGGTTCCTGGAAACAGATCCTGCAGTTGAAACACACATTTATTCCACGCTAAACCAAACCATGGGCACACACACACACGCACACACACGCGCCCGTGCACGCACACACACACACACACACACACGCACACACACACATCAACTCTGCAACTGGATGCTTAAGCTAACAGAATCCTTCCTAAATATTTTAGATTCATGCCTCTGTTTACTTTTAATATCTTTATAAGCGGTAGAGACTCTGAGTGCTGGGACGGACTACAGACTCATTATGTGAGTTGCAGTAACCAGTGAAAACCTTACTGCTTTACTAATCAAGCTTCATCTTTTGTGGGTCTTCTCTGCACCTGCTCATCTCAACTCCAAAGGGGGGCAGGATGTGGCTTTTTTCTCCATGGCAACAGCATCCCATTTACCCAGGAGACGGGCCACTTAACAACCTCCACCTAAAGGGGTTCAGATTTCTGTCGCTTTTCCTCGTTTTTTCACTCGCCGGCTGGGGAGAGCCACAGACCTGCTAACAGCAGATCAATTATTCATTTGGTCGCTTTCTCAGTCTGGATCCTTCGGTTCAGATGATTAAGAGTTGTCTATTTTAGTAAAGTAGCGGCTTTAATGTGGTGGGATTCAAAGACATGTAAGACTAAAGAAACTTAGAATCAGTGAATGCCACAAACGCAGATAAAGGTGACATCTTATGAGGAATATTTTTATTTGACTTTATAAAATCTAAGTTTAGAATGTGGATGCTGGAGTAATAATTTCAAACATTCTGCTTCAGAAATTATCCTAATTCAACCTGATAATTAAACAGAAAATGTAAATATATTTAATTAATATTGCTCTCAACTTGTCTGACCATCTAGTCCAGCAGGGCTTAAGCTGACCGTCTCTTAGTGTTTTTTTTGCTCACTAATTCACATCCTGTGTGTCAGACAGATGCCCTGATCTACCATGACAGAATAGGCGTAGTGTTGTCACCCATGAAAATACCTGATGAGGCTTTCTGAGCAGATAAAAGAGGAGGCTGGAGGGGGCGGCGGGGCAATAATACACACATTCATGCTGACCTCTTTCCACTCTAATAACTGTGCATGAACTAGAACTGACTCTGCATGAGGTCGCCTGCCCAGACACGACCTGAGCGTTAGGCTGTCCTGTCCTACAGACAGCAGCAGAGCCTGAGGGCGCTGAGCGGGGAATCACTCACACACACACACACACGCACTCAAAAATAAAAAAATTAATGAAGATCATTTAAACAGTGGCCGATCTAATCAGATGCATATTTGCCCCCTAGGCGATTTCTGTTGACGGCAAGTATAGATAAATATTTAATGCATTTTTCAAAGTTGGCACCTTTGCCACCGATAAATCTTTTATGTCACCATGGAGGAAGTCGAGACACCTTTATTGAAGAAATGTTTTAATTCAACCACATTTTCCTGTATGAACAGCCAGTTGAAGGTCATACGACATCATCATGGGTCAGCAGTCAAATTCGCTCAGACTTAAGGTTACAAACTGACTACATAGCATTATCCTGAGTTGCTTTAATGATGTTGAGTTGTCCTGGTCCTAAAGCAGCAGAGCAGCCCCAGATCACCACACCACCACCACCATGTTTGACCGTAGGTTAAATGTTATTTTTAACATAACATGCTAACAGTTCAGCATCCCAGCAACAGAGATGATATTCCACAGTAACATAATCCTGGACGACTCCACCAATTGCTGTCTGGCACTGCTAATCCACCTCATTTGATTTACTGCATCTCTTTAAATCTCTGTCTGGCCATACGGTTAGAAAGCTGAACAAAGTCAATCTTTGCCCGTTATGATCGATAGATGAGATGGTACAGCAGTAAATGTATCAAACCATTTTTAAAAAAATTATATTGGTCCAGACATAAAATAAAGATTACTGTTCAGTTTGCTCGAACTTTCCTTTGAGGGTTTATAGCATCCTGCTAAAGTATGCTGTATCCAAATCTTTTGAGTTTTACTTCCTGCCTTCAAACGAATTCTCGACTCCTCAGAGTTTCTGTGTTTCACTGACAATGAGGCGCTGCCTTCTTCATTATAAAATCATTCTTTCCCACAGCAGTTGTGACACATTGCTCGTTAGGATCTTCATCAGATATTCCATTCTTAATTTAGTGAGCAGGCTGCGTCATCGTCCCTGAATAGCTCGTTTGCTTTTGGAAGCACTACTTTCCAGCTGCTTGTGTTCGAAAGTGGAAATATCTATAACACAACAAATTCTAACGTCCTAATTACACCGCAGGGTTAGTGGTGAAGCTCACTGTGGTCTACACTGATACTAAAAGCTCCAAATAACTACAGATAAGAAGAAATATGGCAACATTTGAGGGAAAAGACTTAAAAAACATTTAATGAGGTAATTACTGAAACTAAGTTAAAGAAAGGATAACTATGTCATTATGAGTGGTGATCGGTTTGCGTAGAATAGAAACCAGACATCTATACTCTATTTGGCAACGTCCCTTTTCCTTAAGCTGCTATTTGTTTTCTTGCAATCCAGCTAAACGTATGTCAAAACTCATCTGACGTGGTTCCAAACTCAAAGGAAGGAAGTACAGTTTAGGAAACATCAACTCTTCTCACAACATGAAGAAGATGAAGAAACGACAGGCAGCCATTTTTAGACTTGTACATTTGTAGACTGTCGTAAGAGCACAGAATGAGGGTTCATTTTTCAAAATCATATTTTCACAGTTCTGTTTATTTGCAAATGTCATAGTTTCAAATTGAATATTTAATTTGTAAGCTAATTTTTAACATTTTAATCTAAATATTAATCTAGCAAGCTAACAATTTAGCTTAAAAGTAATAATTATGTCTGAGATAGCTAAATATTTAGTTTAAAGCTAAATATAAGTATTTAGCTCCAAATTAAATGTTTTATCAAGCTGTTTAGCTCTAAAATGGATTTTTAGCTTTAATATAACTAAAAATTTAGTACAAAGCTACATATTCAGTTAGCATTTGCAAGCTATCTATTTAGCTTAAGGCTAAATAGATACAAGTCCACGTTTCTCTTGAGTCGAGGCTGAAACCGCTGCATGTCTCCTCTGTCAGGTTTTGAGTGTGAGCCGGCTGGAGGGTGCCGACAATCCAGCCGAGATGGTGTATTTTGTGGAGGGTCAGAATGGTCAGAGGATGCCTGCTGTCCAAACCGCCGACCTGCTGAACAGCCTGGATGTTCAGAGGGCGGCCATTGTCCTGGGCTACCGTGTGCAGGGCGTTCTGGCTCAGCGTGCGTATCCCCTCTGTTTACTGTGGTTGGTGTTAAAGCGCCATGTGTCATCCTGTCGCTCTGCTGGTGTTGCTTCCAGCTGTGGAGAAAATGGCGTCCTCTCCCTCCGACTCAGAGAACAGCAACATGTGGATCGTCATCGGCGTTGTGGTTCCGCTGCTCGTCGTCGTCATCATCATCTCCATCCTCTACTGGAAGCTCTGCCGGACCGACAAGCTGGAGTTCCAGCCGGACGCCATGACAACCATCCAGCAGAGGCAGAAGGTACATCCAACATCCACCCAACGTATATAGATGTTGGATGGATAGATGTATACATGGATATATAGATCCATCCATATATGTCGGATGGATCTATGTAGCCATCCAGCGTATATAGATGTTGGATGGATAGATGTATACATGGATATATAGATCCATCCATATATGTCGGATGGATCTATGTAGCCATCCAGCGTATATAGATGTTGGATGGATGGATATTGGATGAATGCATCCAACATCTATTTATCCATCCGTCCATCCATCCTGTAAATCTGACCCAGTCTGGATGATGGATATTCTACTAATGATGCTGAAACTGGATCAGTAATATTATTTTAATGGTGTTCTCACTAATGCAGCCAAGTTGTTGCTGCTTTTCTGTTGTTTCCTTTTTTTTAACACGTTTGTGTTTCATTTGCACTGATTACATTAGTAATGGGGAAAAGCTTTTAATTATTAACCGTGCTTTAATTTTTTTACCTTGCAAATAATTTGATTCAGGGTTTAATTTGAGCCACAGCAAGTTATGCAGTGTCTGAAGAAGATAAGGCCAGAAAGAAACATGTGACTTATGGTCACTTAAAGGAGCTGCTGATTAATTAGGTCTATCCGTCTATGTAATGAATGTGCTGCAGGAGCAGTGCTTTAATAATTTTATTACAGAGAATTATTACTTCTCCTCATGTTACTGTAAAAGGCAAATTACTTCTGCTGGTATTTATTTCTTTACAGATTAATTTCCCTGTTTCCTAATTTTAATCTGTAACAATTTAGACCAGTTTTCTCCTTGTTCTTCAACAAAATTATATCAGATTTAAATGTTTTTTTTTTTTCCAGTCCCTTATATTCAACATCATAATATCAAAGATAAGAAAAAAAGCTAAATGTTATTCTCTTGCCTCGTTTATAGCATCATTTTGGTCAAAAGCTCCTTTGTTGTTGTTTTTTTTTTTAATGTCACTGATGTTAAAGTTTTCCTCTGGGAACCACACAGCTTCTTTGTTCCAACTCTGACTGAATGTCTGCAGCTGCAGCTTGCTGTTTTTTTTTTTTAAACTGTGCTTTTATTGTGAAGAGTCTGAGCAGATGCCCTGGCCGGTTAGAGCACAGCCTCGTCTTTTCTACTCATCGTCTGTCACTCATCCACTGCTCTTCTCTCAGTCCACCACTTCGTTCAGTGAATCAGGAGCTTCCCTTCACCGGCCGCGCCCTCCGACTAAAAGGGATATTGAGTTTAGTGAGGATGAAGAGGGGGAGTATGAGGAAGAGGAGGAGGAAGAAGAGGAGGAGCTGGAAGTTAAAAGGGGGAAGGTACAGAGTAGTGTCTGGTGGTTTGTAGATTATGTAGTCAGACAGTTTGTGTGTGATTGTGGTTCATGTTGTTGAATACAGTCATGTTAAAAAATTAGGACACCCATTGAATATTTAGTTCTTTAAGAAATGCTTTCATATTGATGTTATCAATAAGAAAACTAAGTGATTTCATGTCACTTTAACAACAAAAATCCAACTTTTTTCTCATTAAGCAAAAGATATTAAGATAATTTTGTTTTCTAGTTGAGGAAAAGTTAGGAACGTTTTGTCTTTGGACCTCCATGTTTTCTTTGCACAACTCCCATTAAAGTTAAACTTGTTCAGTTTTTTTTTTTTTTGATAGTACAAGCCTTTACTTTTACATCTTCGGGTTTTTGGGGATTGTTTTAGCATCTTGTGGTCTGATGTTGGCGTACACGTCTTTGGACAGTCAAACCTCTGCATTTTAGCTAATGTTTCGAATGTCCTCCACTTCTTTTAGACTATTTCTGTACCATAAAACAGTTCATTTTATGTTCTTTAGAAACTCTTTAAATCCCTAACTACACTCATAATCCAACATTAGACATTATCGTTTTGAATCTCACCACTTTCGGTTTAGGAGTGAGGAGCACCAAGCTCGATGTTTCTGCTTTCTAACGGGGCAAACCTCCTTCACAGTCCTGAGTAATGATGTTTTAATTGAGCACACCTGCTGTGATACACCTGTGTGTGTGATTGCAGTCATTTTAGGACAGAGTCAACATGGGTTGTCCTAATTTATGACCTGACAGAAATTGCTTTTGCAAAAAGAATTTTTTTAATATACTTTTTATTCATGTCACTAGAATTTTTCATAAACATATGTCCAGTCTGCCATAGAGTGTCCTAATTTACTCACATGACTGTATGTGTATGGGTGTTTACTCATTTTGAATTAGAAAGGTGATGGATGTCTTTTATTGGACAGAATCTGGTTGTTGTTCAGGCTTTGGAGGTTTAAATTATTACCTGCTGGAGAAAAATATTCAACATGGATCCATTCATTCTGTCCATCATTGCTTCTGTTTAGAAACCAGTAGCTCTTCCCAAGACTAGACAAAATATGAGCAGTGATGAAGAGGAAGAGGAGGAAGAGGAAGAAGAGGAAGAAGAAAAAGAAGAAGATAATTATGTCGAAGAAGAGGAGGAGGATGACGAGGAAGAGGATGAAAATAAGAAGTTCAAAATGAAAAAAATGACATCTGAAGAGCAAAAGCTAGAAAAGATCAGAGCTGTGCCGACTAAACCATCAGGAGTGAAAACAGAAGAGAGAAAAGTTGAGTCTAAAGGGAGGAGAGCCAAGGAGAAGGTACCTGGAGGCCAGTGGTTGTTTGATGATCCTCTCATCTCGTAACTCTAGTCGACAGCAGAACTGTAGCGCTGGACGTGTGTGTGTTGTTAGTGATTTGTTGTTGGTGTGTAGGTTGTGTGTTGTGCAGTAACAGATGCAGTGTGTGGTCTGTTGTAGGTGAAGCATGAGATGTTTCCACCCTATGAAAACCTCTGTTTAGAAAAATGTTTCAACTTTATCATATGTGTTTTACTTCAAACTGAAAGCAACAATTCTCTAATTATTGCAAAATGACATTCATGTTAATTCAACTGTTTATAACATTTCTTTATCGTGTCAGTCTATGGCCCAAAACTCACAACTTGACTTTTCACGCTGCGACCAGACATTTTCTTCAGCATAAACAGAAACTCAAAGCTGCTCAAACACCATTTCTGTTTTACTCTTTCACTTTTTTCACATCCTACTACTCAAAAAAATTACACTACTGTTTTAGCAAGTGAAATATTGTAGTTTGTATTTTCCGACCAAGCGGATGTGTTTCACTCTGGAAAGTTGGAGAAGCTGTCGCTGGAAATGGTGGGAGTGTTTTGGGTCTTAAGTCGGATCCGGTTTGGCCTCCGATCCAACAGACCATCAGCAACATTTGTAAACCTACTGTCTTTAAAGGCTTGTAATCTAAAATATATTATTTGCATTTGATAATTATTTTTCCAGTTGAAGAAATTTAAATTTAATCACCCATTTATATTGTATAATATTTTACAGTAGATTTTAGGTTTTTAAATCTGATATGGCAGAAAAATATTGATGTTTCAAAACAAGTGTTGCTGTTTATCGTTAACCCATCGCAGCCAAATACTCTTAGAAATGTTTTATATACATGAATATTTTAGGCTGAAGTTTCTATTAAGTAAACAAAACAGTATGTATTGTCTTTCAGGAGGTTTTAGTCAAAGGACATTTTTTGTCCTCAGAGGCCAGCAGGTGAGGATTTTAAAGATCAGAACATTTCGCTGCAGTCCTTTTCCTCTTCCAGATTGCCGTCTGACATGTGGCGTAATGAGCATCACACAGAAGCATTCACACAAATATCCTCTCTTGGGATTAGCAGTGTCACACAGGATTAGCCGTTTTATACCAACAAGCTTCTTTTTAAAATGCACAACTGAATGTTTAGGAACTAAGGAGAGCGTTTAGTCTGGCAGCCACATCTCATCTCAGAGTTTCTCTGTCTGTCAGCACACAGTGAGCTTCTCTTCTCCTTTTACCCCTGTGCTGCTGGAACGTCCTGAGGGCTTTACACAGAAATAACCCCCACCCACCACCACCTCAGTTCTGTGTTTACCCCAGTTTCTAACAGACTGCCAGACTCTCTTTATTCATTAATGTCTGCCTGTCTCCCTCTTGCAGACCCTTTCAGTTAGTCAACCTAATTATGGCTCTAAAATTGTATTTCTGTCTTGGCTGCAAATGTCGAGTCTTACTGGAATATTTATGTCATCCTGACTTGGAACTTGTTTGTTCTCCATTTAACCTGCGTGTAAAATCCAGCTCACAGCAGCTTAGCAGCTCTACCATAATGGTCTCAGAATATTATTCCACCTTTTCTTTCCACCTTTATCCGTGCTGTGTTTACGTCATCCTCCTTTTCTCCTCAGCTACAGGCTCCCAGTGTGAAAGGCTTTGATTTTGCCAAGCTCCATCTTGGCCAGCAGAGTAAAGATGATGTCATGGTGATCCAGGAGCCCGCCCTGCCAGGCTCTGGCTCCACTCCTCTCGCTCAGTCCATTAAAGATGGCCTCAGCCCATCTGAGAACGGCGAGGTCCCCACGCCCAAATCCAAAACCTCCGCCTCCTCCACCAAGGCGTCCCGCGGCGGCCGGAGGCGAGAAAGGTCAGTGCTACTGCAGGGAAACCGTGCCTCAGTGTCAAAACTGACTGCAGGCAAACGTTTTCTCAAACGTTGTCTGAGCTGCAGATTCAGGTTTTAATTACACAAGCAAAATATTCTGCAGGTTAATTAATACAATTAGCAGTTTTGGATCTACTAAGATTGAGATTTTTTAAATGAAATTACAAGAATGAAGTCATATTAGTACCACAATAAAGTCTTGATATTATCCTAATAAACTTTTATAGTATTACCAGAAGAAAGTCATAAAAATATTGAGAAAAAAGTTGTTTTAATAAGAGCAGAGCTTTGATGGTTATCAAGATCGAAAGTGACTTGATCGTCCAGTCCATGGTTCTTTCTCCTGAATACTGAGTCGTTTGATCAATCGTTTTGAAATCCATCTACTGATAATGATGTGATGCAGATGTGGTACGAGAACAAATATTTCTGTACTTGTAAAAGCAATACCAAAGTTTAACTTCACAAAATGTGAAACATTCCTCTTTTTATATTTTATAGTGTATTTAATGCAAGAGTTCTCCTAATAGTACTACATTACTGTCATCATTTTATAACTTTATTCTGGTAATATTATGACTCTATTCTCATATCATTGTGATTTTTTTCTTGTATTATTGTGGCTTTATTTTGATGAGGTTTGTCGTACAAGCCTATTTTGTTTATTCTCATATTATTACTAACTAACTTTATTTTCATATGACTTCATTCTAGTGGTATTACAACTTTAGTCTCTGAATATTATTACTTTATTCTTGCTTCATTATGACTTTATTCTTTTACTGTTTTCTCTGTAGGGTTGTTAAATGTTGTCTTGTTTTTATGCAACTTTATTCTCATATTATTACGACTGATTATTTTATGACTTTGTTCAGGTAATATTGTGACTTTATTCTTTGATTATTTCCACTTATTGTTGTATGACTGTATTCCTGTTTTACTCCCTTTTGACTTGTTGGACGTCCTGGCTCAGACCTTCCTGGAAGACCTTGTTTTTTGCTAATGCATGACGCTAGAGCACATTGATCTGGCTTGTATTATTCATTTAAGTATGTGCGTGTGCGTGTGCGTGTGTGTGTGTGTGTGTGTGTGTGTATGTGTGTATGTGCGCGTGTGTGTGTGTGTGCATGTTTTCTGGGCAGGATCTCCCCATCAGACGGTGACTCAGTGGTGAGTGACCACTCCAGTGAACGGGAACCCACTGAGGAGAACCTGAGAGCCCACGCCACGCCCAGCGACAGCAAGCAGACCCGTAAGGCCCCCATCAATGTTTTAAACGGCATGTGGCCACGGCAACGCTTCTCCAAACATGGAGGAGGAACAAGTTGGGGAGGGGCATGGGCGGGAAAATGAGCTGAGATAAGCAGATGAAGAAAGAGCAGTTGAAGCTGGTGGGCCTGATTGACAGCCGGACCAGACTGAGGGCAGAGGAGAAACGCAGAAAAACTGAAGAGAGCAGCAGAAAAACCAGGAAAGATGTTGTATGTTTATGTTTGTGGTGCAACAGGGTTCAGAGCAGGAATGGGGAGAGGAAACCCAACGTGCCTGAATTTACTTTATCTGACAGCTTGTTGATTGAATCAAGCTTGCTTTGTCAGGCAGGGTGTGTGTTTGGGAGCTGGACTGCGTCACACACACACACACTGCAGGCTGAATCACTCACACAGGAATGCTCGCTGTGTTGTTACTGCTAAGAACGAGCTCCACTGTGTTTGTAATTAGAAGGTGTGTGAAGCTCATGTGCGACGTCTTTGTTTTGGTTCAGTCAGTCTGTAATCAGGGTGTTTCCTGCTCCTCTGAACAACTGCTTTTGTTTTTAGAAGAATTAGAGACAAAGAAAATCTTTTATCAATCAATCAGTAATCTTTAGGGACAGTTATTGCATAATGCTGTAACATGTAGGCATAAGATTTCAGGTTATTTAAGATCATTAAGAAACATTGAACCTGAAAAATTAAAACAGTTTTAAATCTATTTATCAAATTAGGCTTTTTTCTGTCTTTTCTTCTTCTGTGTGTCACACCTGACTTTAGGTTTTTTATCAAAGTGATCTTTAACTTTGTTTTTCTTGATTTGTTTGATCTCATTAAGACTCTTTCTCTTTTCCATCATGGTTTACAGGCAAGAATAGAATTGGTAAGAGTTTCTGTGTTTCCCCCATGGAGCTCAGCCTTGACCTCCAGCAGCTGTCTGTGTGTGTTGCCTGTTTGTTTCTTTAGTTGTTTTTATGCTCTGTTTGTCCTCACCATCCATCACTGTCTGCTGAGCTGTCAGTCACTGCACAGATACAATAGACCTCACCAGAAGGTCTATTGTAGGTTGTCTGAAGGAAAGTTTAGCTTTTGTAGATGGAGATCCATGATCATTCATGGCAACATTCCCTCTACATTATTTTTTTTTTTTTTAGAAAATAATGCTTTAAATATAGTTTATGCAATTTAATAGAAAGCTCATACCTGTGTTTGAAGCTTCTGTTCCCTGATTTAAATCAGTATTTGTAGATTAGCAATAGCAGTTAGCATTCCTGTGCTCTGCAGGGTCACATTTCCCCTCCTTCCTTTCTGCAGGTCCACCACCTATGAATGGTGTTGCAAATGAGCAGTTGTCATCAGCCTCCATCTTTGAACATGTCGACCGGATGTCTCGCGCCACAGATGCGAGCCGCAGACTCCCCAACAAAGTCCAGCTCATCGCCATGCAGCCAATGCCTGTCCCACCACTGCACAGCCCACCTGTCAACGGCAAACTGTCAGATACCAACCAAATGAACAAGGAGGTGAAATTCATCTGGATGAACAGAAAGATCCACCTGCCTAAAAACCTACCCACCTGCCCACCCATCTAACTACCTGCCTGCCTACTGACATACTTAGTCACTTATCTACCTAACAACCTTCCAACAAACCAACCAGTTTACTTACCTACCCACCTACCAATCTATGTAGCTACCCGTCTATCTACCTACTAACCAACCAACCTACCAACCAACCTTCCTACTTACTCACCCACCTTTCCCATCCACCCACCTAGCTACCTATATACCTTGCCTACCTAACTACAAATGCATGGCACACTTTTCAGATTTTTATAATGAATGTTGAAAACCATGAATCATTTGTGCTCATTTGTTTTGTTTTTTCAAATAAAGTCCCAATAAGATTGATTAGAAATGTCTGTGTGGTTCTAAACTTCAGATCCAGGCAGCGTTGAGGCACAAGTCAGAGATTGAACATCATCGTAACAAGATTCGTCTGCGCGCCAAGAGGAAAGGTCATTATGATTTCCCTGCAATGGACGACATGATCGGCAGCCTCGGCGATGCAAAGGAGCAGGATCGCATCTACCAGAAGGCACAGAATCAGATCGATAAGATTCTGGACCCAGATAATCCCGTTCCCGCTGTCTTTATGGATTCCAAGAAAAGGTTTGAGCTGATGTCTTTGAGCAGTGATTGTGTGTGAAAGCATCGTCTGATCCAGCTGAGGCAGGATGACTCCACGTCATGCGGACTCTTGTCTGTTGGCTCCCCAGCGGTCGTGGGCGGCGCTCTCCAAAGCAGAGATTGAAGGATCAGCTGAATGGAGGCCTGATAGAAGCAGATAAAGACCACCTCATCACTGAAGACAGCGACGCCGTTTATAGGAAGTGCCCCGGGGTCAACAACGTGGCCTACGTGGTGAGAAATAACCATAACTAACATCTGCTAGTTAGTTATTAGTTAGTTACGACGCTCAATCACATGCATGTTAATGTCTGGTGTTCTGACTCCAGTCTGACCCGGACCAAGGCCCCAGTTCCCCTCAGAGGAGCCCCTCCCCCACCGATGACGTCTTCCTCGGCCCAGCTTCCTCCCCGCCGGGCCACGCCCCGCCCCCACCTCCCTACCTGCCCCCGCAGCCCTCCATCGAGGAGGCGCGGCAGCAGATGCACTCGCTGCTGGATGACGCCTTCGCTCTGGTGTCGCCCACGTCTCAGAGCAGCACGGCGGGCATCACTCTGCCCGGGGTCAACCCCCAGGGCTGCAGCCCTCCAGGCAAGGGCCCCAGGGCCTGGGGCCCCTCCTACCAGCCTCCTTTTCCTGGTGTAAGTAGTCAGATGTTCATCAAAGGTTTAATCATGCTTCTATTCATGTTGCATTATTTGAAGAAGGTGTAAAAACTTTTTAACGAAATTGAGGAGGTTATTTTGAATTTTGCCATTTCCACCAGGCTTTTCTAATGTGATACTTCAATCCACATAAAAACCATTGATGGAGAGACGGCTAAAGCCCTAGAAGAAGGTTTGGACTGGATCCAGATCTGAGTCTGGACCTTGAATCGCCATAGCTTGCTATATTTTGGTATAAAAGTTTGCACTGTCTATTCAGATCCTTATTTAAAAGTGCAACCAACCAAACCCTAGCAGACATGTCCTCTCCCTTTCATGTCCTTTCATTCACAACATGAAGCCTGCAGCTTCAGCTTAAGTCTTTTCCTCTTGGCCAACTAATTAGTTAAGTATTCCTCCATCTGCTGAGCGTACGGCCCTATCAGCCAGATAAGTTCACTCTTTAAGACCTGCAGCATTACAGCCTTTAAATGCTTCATCTGCACTTTGCCTCTCGAAGAAGGGAAAGTAAAGGAACCGCCTGAAACATTCTGGGAAATTATGCTGTATAAAAACAAGTAGCTTCGTTAATTACTGCTGTAAGCTAAAATCTATGTTGGTGGTGCTTTTTTATTTTATGGATGTAACTGCAGAGAGACAAAGAAGTTATGCATGGTGTAGATATCCTGCTTTCAGATCATATTTAGGCTTAAAGAGCGAGGCCAGAATGAGATAAAAGCTTTCATTGCCAACTAGAGTTACACGAGTAGGAGGCATTTAGAGAAGACGAGGCAGCCTGTGTAAGAGGCTGCTGGAAACTGAGCTGCTAATAAATCCCTCAAACTGAGTATTAGACTTTAAATAAATGTAACTACCACACAAAAATAGCCTGATTTAATCATAAAACTGTTTTCAAAAAATGTCCTTTCCTTTAAAAGAGTGAAACCATATTTCCTTTAGTGTAGAAAAATAATCATGTTAAATAAACTGTGATTAACTACAGTTACTAATTTAGTTCAGTTTCTCTAGCCAGGTTAGTGGATGAATTAGATCACATTTGACAGTATGAAGTAAGTTCATAGATTACAGAAAATGCCAAAAAAAAAAAAAAAATCATTCATCAGCTTAAAGAACAAGAGATGAAACTATTCATCGTGTTCAGTTGATTATTGAAATAATCATCAACTACTTTAGTAATCGATCAATTACTAACTGGAGTATACAGACTCAAAAAATGCCATTTACTGAGAGAACATTAGACCCAGAGCACTAATTATCCCAAAAATGCACAATATAAATATACATTTTGCATTTAAGATAAAAATATGTTTTACCCTGAACACCCAAAGTGTCAGATTTAGCTTCACCTGGTTAAAATTCTGTAATAAAGTCACTTATTAAGCACCTTTTGCCATCCAGTTATTAATTTCTACACTGTATTGATGTTCAGTTAATAGAGAGGCTGAGCTTTTCACATGTGGATGTTGGTGTTGGCTGCAGATGCATCCTTTGCTATTAACGCTCAGTAGTTCACTCAAGGAACACGATGTTGTTACATTTTAGGCAACAGAAGTTTAGCAGAGTTTGGAGAGCTTTTTCACCAGAGGCACATCATGATCATCCTCATAAACGAGCTTTACTTTGTGTGGATCTCTCATAAAACTCCAATAAGATCCACTATAGTTTGTGGTTTTAACGTGATAAACAGGAAGTGTGAGCATCTTTTTGACTTGCTCTTATGTTTCTGATTGTTCTGGACGGTTGGTTAGGCCAGACTTTTGTGATGCGTTCCTAAATCTTTTACAGCAGCTGAACTGCATGAACAAACAGGTTCACACCTTGCCACCGATTAGACTGACTGAACGACGAGTCAAAAAAAGTTGCTTTCTGGTTCGGCTTGCAGAACCCAAAAGTAGCAAAGAAAATCGTCAACAAAATATTTTGTAAATGATACAACCCCTGGCAAAAAGTATGGAATCACCAGTCTTGGATGAGCACTCATTCAGACATTTCATGCTGTAAAACAAACTCAGATCAAAAACATGATACAATATTAAGGTCGTTCCAAAGTGCAACTTGTTGGCTTTCAGGAACACTCAAAGAAATGAAGAGAAAATATTGTGGAAGTCAGTGAATGATACTTTTATTGACCAAGCACAGGGAAATAAATATGGAATCACTCAATTCTGAGGAAAAAAGTATGGAATCACTCAATTCTGAGGAAAAAAGTATGGAATCAC